>NC_086444.1:653775775-653865415 GCF_028390025.1 Pseudophryne corroboree
ACTAGGCTGGGAAGGCTTGCTTGTACCCTGTGTCTCTGTGTATGCGTGTATATGTAAATTTCTTCTGTCAGCATGGTGAAAAAGGTTGTGTGTGCTGTGTGTCACACCAGGTTTTCCACCTCTGCTGCAGATTCTCTCATGTGTGAACAATGCAGTCAGTCCTCACAAACAAGTGTGGCTTCTGGGGGTGAATTACAAGAGCATCATTGGCTCAGTTAAAATAAAACTATGATGGCTGACATGTCTAATGAATTAACTACTGCAAGACAAGAAAGGCAGCAGTTACAACAGTCTATGGCTGCTCTG
This sequence comes from Pseudophryne corroboree, assembly GCF_028390025.1. Classification (NCBI taxonomy): domain Eukaryota; kingdom Metazoa; phylum Chordata; class Amphibia; order Anura; family Myobatrachidae; genus Pseudophryne; species Pseudophryne corroboree. The sequence continues at coordinate 653,776,082 of NC_086444.1, forward strand.
ACAAAGGACAGGGCAGATAGCAGACATATTTCTCCTCTCTATAAGCCTATACCCCAAAAGAGGGGGTTACCCGATATCCTCTCGGAGCCCGAGGAGGAAGTACCGGAGGTGGTAGAGGGGGAGGAGCTGGAATCAAATGCTGAGTTAGATGATTCCTCTGCCTGACAGGGTGTAGACTCACTTATTATTGCAATAAGAGACATTTTAAATGTTCCTGGTACTGAATCTGAGGTGCAGCAATCTTTTTCTCTGCACAGAAAAAGGTACAGGTCACATTTCCCGACTCAAAGGAACTGGATGACCTTTTCAGGGAGCCATGGGCCTCTCCTGATAAAAAAATTCCAAGTGTCCAAAAGGTGGTTAGCCACCTTCCCATTTGCCCAGAAGGGGCGTAAGGTATGGGAAACTCCCCCGGCGGTGGACGTATCTGTGTCACGCCTGTCTAAAAAGCTAGTTCTGCCAGTTCCAGAGGCTACAGCCTTGCAGGGGATAAGTCCCTGGTCGACTTAGTACTGCTGGTTCAGCATATTCAGGAGTCTGCACGCTTCCTCTGCGACACCATCAAAGGAATCGGTGTTATTAATGCACGTACCTCTACCATGGCGGTCTCTGCAGACAGACCGTTGTGGTTACTCCAGTGAGTCTATGAAAAGTGTGAAAGCCCTACCCTTCACAGGTGATTGGCTGTTCAGAGGTGAATTGGATACCTGGATTTTGAAGACGACCGCTGGAAAGTCAACGTTCCTTCCCTCTGCTGCTCCGCCTCCTAGACACTCTTACACTGGACCTTCTCCGCAGTCCTTTCGGATGGCGCGCTTTATGGGTACAGCCAGAGGTGCCTCAAATGCGGCACGAGGTTCCAGAGGTAAGTCTCGCAAGCCAGCTACCACAGGATCTTAGGACCAGAGTGTCAGCTCTGGCTCCTCAAAACCCTCAGCATGACGGTGTCCCTCCACTCCAGGGGGACCTCAGGGTGGGAGCTCATCTGAGATTCATCAGCTCTATATGGAACAACTCCTGCCTGGACGCCTGCGTAAAAGATCTGATCTCCCAAGGCTACAAGCTGGAATTCTACAGTCTTTCACCGCGCAGGTTTTTCAAGTCCGGTTTACCAGCTTCAGAAACCATGCCCCTCATGTTGCAGGAGGCCATTCTAAAGTTAACCCAGACCCCGGTCATTGTTCCTGTGCCATCTCAACAAAGTGGCGAGAGATACTACACCAGCCTTTTTGTGGTACCAAAACCAGACGGTTCAGTGAGGCCCATTTTGAACCTCAAATCGTTAAACCCATATCTGCGGGTTTTCTGGTTCAAAATGGAGTCTCTCAGAGTGGAGATCTCTGGATCTGTGTCAGCGTCCGGAGTCTTACCGGTACGCTGGGGCCGCGGGGCTGGCTTCCTTGGTGATGTGTGGGCAGCGGCGGAGGTGGGCTGCTGTGCCGGATCCGTGGGCAGCAGTAGCGGCGGTGAGGGGGTCTGCTCGTGGCGGCGGGACGCCGCTACAGCGGGTCGCTCATGCTGAGCCGTTGCTAGAAGACCAGGGACAGTGAGCAATGTGGCTTTGCAAAAAGGTCTGCATTACTGGGCGCCACCATGTTGGAGACCAAGTTTTAAACATAGTTCCTGTTTCCTGTTTCTTCCAGCCAATCCAGGGGAAGCTCTTCCTATAAAAGGGGGCTGATTTAGGACAGGGACGCCAGTGCTTCAAGTTACAACCCTGTTGTAGGTGCTTTAGCCTGTGCTCCCAGGATTCCTGCTGTATTCTGGTTCCTCCTTATCCTGCTTGGTCGGTTCTCTGTTGCTGCTGCAGCCCTGCCGTTTCTAGCCTGCTACTGCCTGTGGAAGCGCTCCTGGAAAACCCGGTCCAGTAAGACTCTTTGGGCACAGTCGGCCCCGGGTCTTCTGCCTCGTCTTTCAAATCACACTCCACAGATATCCTTCCCCAGCCACGCCTTTGTACCACGACCACAACCTGCAGATTATTATCTTCAGCCTCGTTTTCCAAACCACAGTCCACAGTCCTTGTCTCCAGCCACGTCTTCAACCACCATCCACAGTTCCACAGTTCATCATCTACAGTCTCGTCTTTCAAATCACAGTCCACAGTTCTTCGCCTCTAGCCACGTCTTTAACCTTTATCCACAGTTCTGCAGTTCATTAATCACAACCTTGTCTTTCAAGCCACAATCCGCAGTTCCTTATCCGCAATTACGTTTCTTAACCATCGTGCTCCAGCCTTGGTTCTCTACCTCAGCCGTGTACATAATAAATACTTTTCATTGACTCTCAAACCCCACCTACATTCTTCATTGCTCCGTCTCCCATGCAAAGGAACTATATCCAGCCCCCTCATCTTGTTCATTCACAGTCTGCTACCTCCTCGGGCAAATCTCAGCTGCCGGATCCTCAAACTTTGCTAGACGTGACAATCTGGAAGAAGGGAATTCTTGGTCTCTCTGGACATAAAGGACGCCTACCTTCATGTGCCAATATGGCTGCATCATCAGATGTACCTCAGGTTTGCTCTGATGAAGGTACACTACCAGTTCCAGGTGCTACCCTTCGGACTATCCACAGCCCCAAAGGTTTTCACCAAGGTAATGGCGGAGATGATGTTACAACTCAGGATTCAGGGAGTGAACACTGTCCCCTACCTGGACGATCTGCTTATAAAAGCAAGGTCAAAGGAAATCCTGCTGGACAGCATCTGCCGCACGACATGCCTGTTGTCACGCCATGGATGGATTCTGAACTTTCAGAAATCCCACCTGGGGCCAACAAAATGCCTCCAGTTCCTCGGAATGATCCTGGACATGGTTGCTCAAAACATTTTCTTCCCTGCAGACAAGGCGGATGCTCTTCAGGAGTTGGTTTGAGCGGTTCTACAACCACGCAAGGTCTCGGTACATCTTTGCATCCATCTGTTGGGCAAGATGGTGGCCTCCTTCAAGGCCATTATGTTTAGCAGGTTTCATGCACAGACCTTCCAATTGGACATCCTGAAGAAGTGGTCGGGTTTGCATCTGCAGATGCATCAAGTCATTCGTCTGTCACCACAGGCCAGGATTTCTCTTCTGTGGTGGTTACAGCCCACAAACTTCTTGGCGGGAAAGAGCTTTGGGATCCAGGATTGGATTCTCGTGACCACAGATGCCAGCCTTCGGGGCTGTGGTGCTGTTCCAGGGCAGGTGGTTGGAACTCGAGGCCTGCCTTCCGATAAACATACTGGAACTCAGAGCGATATACAATGCTCTGCTGCACAGAGCTCATCTGCTCTGAGGTCAAGCCATTCAAGTTCAGTCGGACAATGCCACGGCGGTGGCATACGTCAATCGACAGGGAGGAACAAAGAGCAGGGCGTGCATGAGGGAAGTATCCAAAATTCTCCTTTTGGTCTAAAGGAATGCAAGGGTGGTGTCAGCCATTTTCATTCCAGGAGTGGACAATTGGGAGGCGGACTTCCTAAGCGGCCACGACCTTCACCCAGGAGAGTGTTGCCTGCTTTCACAGGTGTTCCGGATGATCACAGAGCCTCTCGGCTCAACAACAAGCTTTTGTGCTATTGTTCCAGGACGAGGGACGCTGTAGCAGCGGTGGTGGACGTGCTGACGGCACAGTGGAATTACCAGCTAGTGTACCTGTTTCCTCCGATTCCATTACTCCCCGGATCCTAAAAAGAATCCAGGGGCACAGACAATTATCATTGCCCCGACTGGCCTCGAAGAGTCTGGTATGCGGATCTTCTGGCCATGGCAGTAGAAGAACCCTGGGCCCTCCCACTATTGGAGGATCTTCTTCAGCAAGGGCTGTTCGTCTACCCGGATTTACAGTGGCTTTGTTTAACGGCATGGCGGTTGAATGGAACATTCTAGCTGAGAAGGGTATTCCGGGTAAGGCCATTACAACCATGGTTCAGGCCAGGAAGCCTGTCATGTCAAAGCATTACCACTATATTTGGAAATGATATGTCTCCTGGTGTAAGGGTCCAGGATGTCCAGCTATGGAATTCAATATTCTTGTTTCCTACAAGCTGGCGTGGATATGGGCCTACGGTTGGGCTCCATCAAAGTTCAGATCTCGGCCTTGTCCATCTTCTTCCAGAAGACATTGGCTGCTCTGCCTGAGGTACAGATGTTCCTGCAGGGGGTCCTGCATATTCAACCTCCCTTTGTGCCGCCCATGGCTCCTTGGAATCTCAACGTGGTTCTGACATTCCTACAGTCATCTTGGTTTGAACCTCTTATGTCAGTGGAAGATGGTGATGCTCTTAGCCTTGGCCTCCGCTAGGCGGGTTTCAGAGCTGGGTGCTCTGTCCTGTAGGAGTCCTTACCTGGTCTTTCATGCAGGATGGGCAGAGCTCAGTACTCGTCAACAGTTTCTGCCAAAGGTGGTCTCTGCGTTCCACCTGAATCAGCCTATTGTGGTTCTGGCGGCTTCGACCACTGCCTCTCTTCCTTGGATGTTGTGCGAGCCCTGAGGATTTACGTCAAGAGGACTGCGACTGTCCGAAAATCGGATTCCTTGTTTGTCCTCTATGATGCTCGCAAGAAAGGCCTTCCTGCTTCCAAGCAATCCATCGCCCGTTGGATTAGGTTTACTATTCAACAGGCTTATACTTCGGCGGCCTTGCCTCTTCCTAGGTTCCTAGCCGAAACACAGTTTCCTGATGTAGATCCATTTCGTAAAGGATTAAAATAAGAGGGGAAAAAAATGCAGTATTGTGTGTGTGTGTGTGGGGGGGGGGGGTGAAAAAAGATAAAATTGTACGACAACAGTCCTTGGATTTGTTGTTCTCCGCGCTCAGGTGCCATTCAACAGTCCTGCCTCTCAGCTTTCCCGGAACAAATTCTCTGGTGATACGATGTTCTCTTCACCTTGCTCTTTGTCACAATTTTTCTCTGGGTCAGCAACCTTCTTGCAGTGGGACGAGTTTACCCAAGTCTCTCTCTCGGCAACCTTTAGTGCTGTCGTGCTGGTCAACAAAACTTGATACGGTCCTTCCCACCTGTCTACGAGGCAACCTGAGCGTAAAAAATTTAGAATCATCACATAATCCCGATTCCGTCTGTCTGTGGCAACTACCGTCAGTGTAGAAGGTAAAGTCTACACCTTCCAGTGGGTTGTCACTGATGTCAGGTCTCGCAGTGAATGTCTGGTTCAGGTATTCCATACAATCATGCGTATCAGTGTCTGCACTAAATCCTCCTTCACCATCGTTCTCATCGTCCACCCTTTGTGCATGACCAGGCACACTTGGCAAGTAAGTTGCAGGATTTAGTGAGCTGCATCTTTTAATGGTGATGTTTACAGGGGCCATCAGTGATAGTTCCCACTTTGTAAACCGAGCAGATGAGACATGTCTGGTTTGGATGGAGTTTAGCAAGGCTGATACTGCATGTGGTGTATGGATGGTCATGTCATGTCCTAACACTACGTCCTCGCTTTTACTTACCAGCAAAGCAATGGCTGCAACACTTCGCAAGCAAGTGGGGAGAGACCGTGCTACAGTGTCCAACTGTGCACTGTAGTAGGCTACCGGTCTAGGCTACTCCTGCCGCGCACCCATCACTTTCAGTACCGTACAATTCAAAGGGCTTCTCATAATCTGTCATACCTAGTGCTGGTGCTTGTGACAAGCATTGTTTTAGTCTCTCAAATGCCAGTTTGGACTCATCTGTGTGAGAGACTCGTTCTGGTTTATTCGAGGAGACCATTTCTTGCAGCGGTAGTGCCAGTATAGAGAACCCTGGAATCCAGTTCCGACAGTACCCACACATTCCAAGGAAAGTGCGGATCTGTTGCTGAGTTTGTGGCAGAGTCATGTCGAGGATGGCCTGTATTCTATCAGCGGTCAGGTGCCTAAGTCCCTGTGTCAAGCAATGCCCGAAGTATTTAACCTTAGTCTGACACAACTGCAACTTGTCCTTTGAAACCTTGTGTCCTGTCTGGGAGAGATGAAACAGAAGCTGTTTAGTGTCTGCCAAGGACGACTTGAATGAGTCAGAGCACAACAACAAGTCATCAACATATTGTATTAGCACCGACCCACTCTCAGGTTGAAAAGATTGCAAACAGTCATGTAAGGCCTGGGAGAAATTACTTGGGCTGTCAATGAAACCTTGGGGGAGACGAGTCCAGGTGTACTGTACTCCCCTGTAAGTGAAAGTAAAGAGGTATTGGCTGTTAGGATGGAGAGGGACAGAAAAGAAAGCAGAACAGAGATCGATGACAGTGAAGAACTTAGAGGTGGAGGGGATTTGCATGAGGATGACAGCTGGATTGGGCAGTATGGGGAATTGGCTCTCGACTATTTTCTTTATCCCCCTTAGATCCTGCACTAGCCTGTAACCCCTCCCCCCACTCTTTTTCACAGGCAAGATGGGACTATTGGCTGTGCTGGACGTCCTGACTAGGATGCCCTACTGTAGCAGCCGTTCTATGATGGGGTATACTCCTAATTCCACCTCTGGCTTCAAAGGGTACTGAGGGATTTTTGGAGCTATCCTGCCACCTTTTATTTGCACTACTACTGGGGCTACATTCGCCATCAATCCAGTGTCTTGTCTATCTTTGGTCCAAAGGGAACCCGGTATTTGTGAGATAATTTCCTCTACCTGCGATGGAAACGTGTCTGTAACAGTAGAGTGTAACATTAGCCTTTGAGGGGTGTCTAGTATACCTTGTACCTCCTGTGCATGGTTCTCCGGGATATCTAAGAACACACCCTCAGGGGTACAGTATATGACACACCGCATTTTACACAACAGATCTCTGCCAAGTAGATTAGTTGGAGCCGATGCAGCCAGCAGAAAAGAATGTTTGGTTTGCAAGGGCCCTATCGTAATCTCTGCAGGTCTACTCAAAGGGTATTGCTGCACCTTTCCCGTTACTCCCATTGCCGAAATCATTTTCCCCGTGGTCGTTACACCTGTGGTGGAGTTTAACACTGATCTGGCTGCCCCTGTATCTACAAGGAAAGGTAATGGTACACCAGCTACATCAACCATGACCTCAGGTTCACTACCAAGGCCAGCAATCAATTTCACTGGCTGCAGACTACAGGTATGGCCTAACCTCTATTGTGTAGTGGGACCCTCCTGCCGCGCATTGACAGCTACTATATGTGTGGGGGATAACTGTGGGTTTTTGGGGGTCTGCCAGTCCCTCCTTGATGGGTACCTCCTTGTTTCCCCTCTATGCTGCTCATAATCCCTTCTATGTGTTCCCTGTTCCCAACTATGTGTCTGGTAACGTGGTTCGTAGTCATGTCTAGGGGATCTATATACGTTATGTGTCCCGTTACTTCTACACTCCCTTGCAAAATGCCCTTCTCTATTGTAAAGATAACATGTTTTTGACCGTGACTTACCATCAGGGGTCTGGGGTTTTGGCTGATGGGGCTTCGCTGTAAGAGCCTGTATGCTTACCATCATCAGCTTATCCCCTTGTGACTCCCTGTGTTTAGTGATATTACGATCATGTGCAATTGCAGACTTTCTTAGTGCAGCTACCGTGATACCCCTCCAATTTGGCAGAGAGATTTGCACCCTGGTCCTCAATGCCTCCTTTAATCTATCCATTAGCATAGAGACAGCTACCTCCCTGTGGTTGGCATTTTCCTTAATATCCGCTACCCCAGTGTATCTAGTCATTTCCTGCAGTGCTCTATGGAAATATTCGGATGCCGATTCACTGTCCTTCTGTCTTATGGAGAAGATTTTGTTCCATTTAACCACAGTAGGGAAATACAGTGCTAGTTGTATGTAAATTTGCCTTACATTCTCCTGGTTGTACACATCAGTGAGAGGCATTTCTACATCTAGTTTACAATCAGTTATACATTTTGGGATGTCAATATTTGAGGGTAGACTCGCTCTGAGCACTGTCCACCAATCCTTGTTTGTGGGCTCATGGGCGTTACCCAATTCCTTAATAAATCTCTGGCATCCGACTAGATCTTTTCTGGTATCGGGGAATTCTGACATAATTGATCTCAGTTTTGATCGGGACCAAGGACAATGCATTGCAATGTTCCTGATGGGGGTTACTCCCTGATTATCAGTTCTCCCATTGGCCACTGCATTCACCCTGACTGGATTTAGCTCAACCACTTCTTTTTTGTTTGACTCTATAATACGGGGAGCTATTGTCTCTGCATAATGTATGGTACCGTACTTACCGGTGGATACGACCTCACTCGCCCCTGCGCTGGGGGGACATCGCCACTGTTCTCACCGGTTGGGCCGTGCCCACCTGAGTATCCTGTATGGTAGCTGCTAAAGAGAGTGCCGATATTGTGCTAGGTCCATCCTCTTCCTCACAACCTTGGGGAAAATTCAAAACTGGATACAACTGGCAAGGGTTAGGGTTAATACATTGATTATGCATACTGCTATCTGTAACTGATGCACCATTGGTTGTAGCCAATTTCTCCCCATCGACATGTGTCGGTGATGGTGTGCAATCACATTCCTGTTAGGTTTGGAACCTGCTGGGTGAGCAAGTTCCCTTTGCACATCTCCCTCTTGCTGCCACAGATTTAAACAATCGGTATGTCTGATCCTCTGTTTCCTAGATTTGATCAGACATATTCTAATCCTTACACTCTGCAGTACCTCTGGTTCAAAAGTACCCATCCTAGGGAATGATGCCCTATCATCAGCAGTCATACGTACCCATTTATGCAAAAAGCCTCCTGCGTGTGGACCATTTTTCTCTTCAGCCTGAACCCTGGCTGCCAAACGCCTTCCGCTATTGCTATTGGATCCTATTGCGGACTTTTTAAACATAATACTCAACTGCACAATGAAAAGACAGTGAAAGTGTACTACGACTCACTCCAATAGTGACCACCGCGTACCCAGTGAGAACCCTATCAGCAACTGGCTTCTATTTACTGGAATTTGTGTAGGGAGAGAAACATACTATCGATCCCCCTTTCCAGTGAATGTCTCACCTTGGACAATTTCTTCCTGAGAGAGACAGCGAAAAAACTTCCTTCTACTATACACAAATCACGCTTGCGTATGCTCTACACGATGCATATGATGACGCAATTTACGCAAAAGCGCGCAATCTGGTATCACGTTGCACCACGTATCGTATGCACAAACGCGCGGTCCAATCGCACAGTGTATAGATACTTGTTATCTATCCGCCCTGCGATCAGTGGAGTCGAATTCACGAGCTGTGCTCCTCAGCCGGAGCGTAACACAAAACCTTAACTTCAATTCTCAATTTTATACTCTATCACACTCCTGTGCAAGTCTCTTCACAACTTGCGCACTTCTCTATTTATTAACGTAAGTCAGCCGACTTTACGCCACCAAGCCTCTACTAACTCAGTATCCCCACAGTATACCGATTTCCAGGTTCAATACATCCACTCCAACTTTCACTCACTCAAATACACAATGTTTTTTCTTTTCGGTACAGAAAATATCACTCCCTTTGACTAGTAGTCTTATCCCAGAGGTAGTACAGTTTAAACAAAGTGTTATAATAATCTGCTTTTGAAATCGGATAGTTATGTACTATTGTATTAAATGTAATCCTGCTTTAAATTGAACTGCTATTGTGCGGTCATAATTTGCGCTCGCGATCCTACGCAACCTTGCGTAAACACGCGATTGTGCATGTCTCTACGCCACGTGCGCGCCTCTGTACGCTGTCCTCACATACTGTGCCACGTGTACAAACGTGCATTCGCAATTTAATAAACCACACTATTTCAATAAATGTGAGCAATAAAACTACTATCGCTCACTAACACAACCCACACTTGTTACATAGAAACATAGAAACATAGAATTTGTCGGCAGATAAGAACCACTTGGCCCATCTAGTCTGCCCCTTTTTTTTTTTTTTTAATATTAGTTTTATCTCTAACCTTATTTGATCCTTATTTCTGTGTAAGGCTATCCTTATGTCTATCCCATGCATGTTTAAATTGCTCTACTGTCTTAGCCTCTACCACCTCTGATGGGAGGCTATTCCACTTGTCCACTACCCTTTCTGTGAAATAATTTTTCCGCAAATTTCCCCTGAACCTCCCCCCCTCCAGTCTCAGTGCATGTCCTCGTGTCCTATTGCTTCTCTTCATTTGGAGAATGTTTCTCTCCTGGACTTTGTTAAAACCCTTGATATATTTGAAAGTTTCTATCATGTCCCCCCTTTCCCTTCTCTGCTCCAAACTATACATATTGAGATTTCTTAGTCTTTCTGGGTATGTTTTGTGATGTAGGCCATGCACCATTTTAGTTGCCCTCCTTTGTACAGTTTCTAATGTATTAATATCCTTTTGAAGATATGGCCTCCAGAACTGAATACAGTATTCTAGATGAGGCCGTACCAATGACCTATACAGTGGCATTATTACTTCTTTCTTTCTGCTGCTGATTCCTCTCCCAATGCAGCCAAGCATCTGACTAGCCTTCCTCATTGCCTTGTTACATTGCTTACCTGCCTTTAAGTCATCTGAAATAGTGACTCCTAGATCCCTTTCCTCCTCAGTAGTTTCCAGTATAGTGCCATTAATACTGTATTTAGCTTTAGGATTTTTGAGACCCAAGTGCATGATTTTGCATTTTTTGGCATTAAACTGTAATTGCCAGACTCTTGACCATACCTCTAGTCTACCTAGATCCTCAATCATTTGTTTTACCCCACCTGGTGTGTCTACCCTGTTGCATACCTTTGTGTCATCTGCAAAAAGGCATACTTTCCCTTTAATGCCATTTGCAATGTCACCAATAAAGATATTAAAAAGCACTGGTCCAAGTACAGATCCAAGTACAACTAGGCCGGAACTGCGTTTCATGTTTTACAATTACACCCTTAATACACTTTTTCAAATATCTATATAGCAAACAAATGTATCTGATTTCACACAGATCTATAATGACTGTAAACCTATGGCAACAATATGTGAGAATGCATGCAAAGTATCGGTACGCTTTGTGTACGCTTTCGTGCCAAAATTACATTCAGATAATAAACGGCTTTTTTCCTGTGTCCGGGTTTCACACCAGCACCTCTTAAGGCTGCAGTACAGACGTGATCTAACAACACAATAGAGGGTTTTAAAAACACCAAGTAGCAAAGCAAGGGTTACTTAAAGATGCGTCTACACCCTTTGTTGGTAGATCAAAGTCTGTAGTGGTATGCCAGTCTGTGAGTGTGAAGTGAACCGGAGGAGCCCCCAATTGTGAAGACTAATTAACTTACAGGAATAAAGCAATACTTTAAAATACACTGATGTTCAGGCCGCTGCGACCGTTAAGCGTGTGTGTGTATAACCCCTATCAAATGCGTACATGTTGTGTGCGCACACTGTCATGCTGTCAGCTCAGAGTAGCTACACGTGTGGCAGAATACACTCTATAACCCCTAACAGGAAAAAGGAATGCGACACCAATTGTATTTAAAATGTTGGGATCCAACCACCAACAATTGTTTACTAGAAAGGGGGTTACAACAATAATACAATCACAAAAGAGAAGAGGCTACAATCAATGGATACATACGTTTGTTCGCCTGCGCCGCCTGGTTCTGGTCCTCAGTCAATCTGGGTAGATGACCTTCAGAAAATGTGTATGACTGGCCAGGAGGCATGGCTTTTATACATTAGTCCAAATCATGAAACAATGGGAACTGTAATCTCTTCACCTATAGGTCAAAGGGCTCGTCATTCACAGTACAGGAGGGGTCATAGGTCGGTTTGAATAGGTGGGCGATGCCTGGTCCAGGTGCACTTGCATTTGTTCTCCACTGGGTTCCCGCCGAATATCAAGAGTACAGTAAATCCAATTAATATTAATATTCTGTTCCTGCGCATATCTATGTGCAGGAGTGTGCTATCTTCTGCAAACTGCTACCGGAATATTGCTCTTAAAATACTGTACAACTGGATACCAAACACCACCTCCTAACCTAATTCTGTCCCCTCAAATCCTGTAAAGTTGAATCCCTCTGTTGTTATACCTTTAAAGCAAATGTAACTCGCTGGTGTGGTGCATGTGAGATATGTGTAAGTTATGCACTATGTGGATTAAATATGAGATATGTCTTTGTGGCTTTTCCATGCGAATGCATATGCTGCCATAATTACTCGTACCACGTGCTAACACGCAAGACCGCGTGAGCGATTATACATAGTTTGCGAGTATGCGCACGCACGACAGAACAAGCACCCGCACGGAGGCCATCTGTGTGGTGTTTGTACGTGATGCATGTGGCTATAATATTATTGAATTTGACAGTAGTAAAGTATTCTAATGACTTGCTTATGGCACCCAATAGAATAAATCATGTTTAGTACCTTAGACATTGTAGCTTATTATCATAAATCTCTGATTATTTGGATGACACTTATGTGCAGACTGGTTAGCTCAGTTGGTAGAGTGTAGGTCTTACACTAGCAATGTAAGCCTATCATAGGTTTGAATACAACATAAGCATGTTTTTATTTTACTAGTCTTCATGTGGTTTGTGGCTCTATACTAGGTAATGCATATGTCTTTTAAAAACAATAGTCAAGTCTTACAATGGACTTTTTAGTGAAACCCAATAGATAGCTTTATTTTTAATTTTTCCCCTCAAATATTGAATGCATATGTCTTATAACTTTAGTAGTAAAGTATTCTAATGACTTGCTTATGACACCCCATAGAATATATCATGTTTAGTACCTTGGACATTGTAGCTTATTCACATAAATCCCTGATAAATTGTGTGACATTTATGTGCAGACTGGTTAGCTCAGTTGGTAAGTTGCTGGGCTTGTTCTATCAAAGTAAGACTGTTATTGGTTTGAATCCGTAAGCAAGTTTTTTTTTATTTTTCTAGTCTGCAATGTGGTTTGTAGCTCTATACTATGTACTGCATATGTCTTTTAACAAAAATAGTCAAGTATTCTAATGGACTTGTTAGTGAAATCCAATAGATAGCTTCATTTTCTCTTTATTTCCTCAAATATTGAATGCTTATGTCTTATAACTTTAGTTGTAAAGTACTCTAATGACTTGCGTATGATACCCCATAGAATATATCATGTTTATTAACTTGGACATTGTAGCTTATTGACTTAAATCTCTGATATTTTACTTGATGTTTATGTGCAGACTAGTTAGCTCAGCGGCTAGAGTGTTGTACTTGTACTATGAATGTTAGCCTATCATAGGTTTGAATACAACATAACCATTTTTTTTATTTTACTAGTCTGCATGTGATTTGTGACTCTATACTATGTAATGCAAATGTATTTTAAAATCAATAGTCAAGTCTTACAATGGACTTTTTAGTGAAACCCAATAGATAGCTTTATTTTTTCTTTGTTTCCTCAAATATTGAATGCATATGTCTTATAACTTTAGTAGTAAAGTATTCTAATAACTTGCTTATTACACCCCATAGAATATATCATGTTTAGTACCTTGGACATTGTAGCTTATATAACCACTTGCCTGGCATGGTCGCATCACTTGCGACCATGCCTGCAAGTGCTCTATCTGACCTGGTCGCTCGGGATGCGACCAGTCAGATAGGGAGTGATAGCAGCGGCAGGGAAGAGAAACTTTCCTCCGCTGCTGCTGTCAGAGGGACCGGAAGGTCCCTCTGCCTCCCTGCACTCTCCCCGTGTCTGCCGTGCTGCCGATCACTGCTGATTGGTTAGCACGGCAGGATCTGTCCCCTCCAGCGGCTGCAGACAATGGCAGCCGCTGGGGAGTGTAAATAAACCCTCCCTGGCTGCCCACAGACCCCCCCTGCATACCTCGAGGCTGTCTCGGCTTTCAAAATGAAAGCCGCGATGGTCGCGATGTTCCCGATGTTCCGATGGTCGCGATGTTTCCGATCGATGTTTCGATGTTTGGGGGAAAATGTTTAAAAAAAATTTCACAAAAAATATTTTTTTCCTTTTTTTTTAAACTAAAATAATTTGGGATAGGGTTAAATTCATGTTCTTCACCTAATTCACTCAAAAAAAAACCTGACAATTTCAGAGCTTTTTTTGCGAAATAAATAGTCAGTTAAGTGGTTAAATAAATCTCTCATAAATTGTAAGACATTTATGTGCAGACTGGTTAGCTCAGTTGGTAGCGTGTAGGTCTTATAATAACAAGGTAAGCCTATTTTGGGTTTGAATACAATTTAAGCATGTTTTTATTTTAATAGTCTGCATGTGGTTTGTGGTTCTATACTAAGTAATGCATATGTCTTTTAAAAACAATAGTCAAGTCTTCCAATGAACTTTTTAGTTAAACCCAATAGATATATTTATTTTTTCTTTGTTTCCTCAAATATTGAATGCATATGTCTTATAACTTTAGTAGTAAAGTATTCCTTTAACTTGCTTATGACACACCATAGAATATATCATGTTTAGTATCGTGGACATTGTAGCTTATTTACATAAATCTCTGATAAATTGGATGACAATTATGTGCAGACTGGTAAACTCAGTTGGTAGAGTGTAGTTTTTACACTAACAAGGTAAGCCTATCATAGGTGTGAATACAATATAAGCATTTTTTATTTTACTTGTCTGCATGTGATTTGTGGCTCTATACTAAGTAATATATATGTCTTTTATAAACAATAGTCAAGTCTTACAATGGACTTTTTAGTGAAACCCAATAGATAGCTTTATTTTTACTTTGTTTCCTCAAATATTGAATGCATATGTCTTATAACTTTAGTAGTAAAGTATTCTAATGACTTGCTTTTGACATCCCATAGAATATATCATGTTTAGTAACATGGACATTGTAGCTTATTTACATAAATCTCAGGCAGAGGCATTCACAGGGCTGATATTCTGGCATATTCGATCGCAAGGGCCATAATATACATTGACCAGCACTCCCAAGCAGACCCGCGGTATCCCGCGCAGCAAAGGGATGCAAAGCAGGCAGGCGCCAAGCTAGAATAGCACGTTCCCTGCTCTGCACCCCTGCTGCTATGTGCTGTTGCTGCCGGCTGCGACAGCACCTCTCACACTGTACAAACAGCGGTGCTGGCAGCATGATGACGGATCTTCTAGCCCTGCCCCGCTGCTGATGTGATCTCCTGTGGCACTGGAGGGAGGAAGAGTGGAGGGGAGGGGTTAACGAACTGACGAGCAAAAGCTGGGGTCGGGAGAGAGAGAGCTGCAGTTACTGCTGACTGCAGTACTGCCAGGAGCCAATAGATGCCCCCCATCACCATTCAGTCATCTCACCTGCCACTGTCCTGATCATCAGAGAGACTGACCCTACAGAGGAACTACTGTAAGTGAGATTTCTTTCTATGTGTGATTATCTATCCATCTATCTATCTATCTATCTATCTATCTAGCTGTTTATCTCATATCTATCTATCTATCTATCTATCTATCTATCTATCTATCTATCTATCTAACTATCTATCTGTCTATCTAGCTATCTCATATCTATCTATCTATCTATCTATCTATCTATCTATCTATCTATCTATCTATCTGTCTATCTCATATCTATCTATCTATCTAGCTATCTATCTAGCTATCTCATATCTATCTATCTATCTATCTATCTATCTATCTATCTATCTATCTGTCTGTCTGTCTGTCTGTCTGTCTGTCTGTCTATCTATCTATCTATCTTTCTCTCTTTCTTTCTTTCTTTCTTTCTTTCTTTCTTTCTTTCTTTCTTTATCTATCTATCTATCTATCTATCTATCTATCTATCTATCTATCTATCTATCTCTATCTATCTATCTATCTATCTATCTATCTATCTATCTATCTATCTCATATCTGTCTGTCTATCTATGTATGTATCTATCTCCTATCTATCTATCTATCTATCTATCTATCTCATATCTATCTATCTATCTATCTATCTATCTATCTATCTATCTATCTATCTATCTATCTACCTATCTATCGCTCATATCTCTGATATCTATCTATCTATCTATCTATCTATCTATCTATCTATCTATCTCATATCTATCTATCTGTCTATCTATCTATCTATCTATCTATCTATCTATCTATCTATCTATCTATCTATCTATCTATCTCATATCTATCTATCTATCTATCTTATATCTGTCTGTCTATCTATCTATCTATCTATCTATCTATCTATCTATCTATCTATCTATCTATCTATCTATCTATCTGTATCGGTTTGGCTATAGACTTTACACCAGTCTACCTCTATATATGTGGGAAGGGATTTCAATTAGATAGTTAGATAGTTAGATAGATAATGGTGAGTGGGCACTCACTGTTGTTGTAAATGAATGCCACTATGCAGAGCCGGCCCTAACCAATATGATGCCCTAGGCAAGATTTTGGCTGGTGCCCCCTAGCACCACCGCTAGTTCCGCCTCTGACCCTGCACCCCTTTCCCAGCACCATCACCCCTCACCCATAACAGTCCTTTTTTTCCCCTACCCCCTGTAATTTAAATAAGAAAAGTGTGCACATTTGGCGCACAGCCCAAAAAGGTATGTGTTTTTGCTGGCAAGGGCCTTGGCCACACAATAGTACCCCCAATTCAAATTATGCCTCACAATAGTGCAACTTTATTCACAATTTATCATACAATAGTGTCCCTTATTCACATTACATCACACAGTAGTACCACTTTACCTTATATATGTTACTCCTCACAGTAGTGCCCCCCATTCACATAACATGATACTGAATTGCTCCTTATTCACATTACACCACACCATATTGCTTTTTATTCTCATTACACCACACCATATTGCTCCTTAGTCACATTACACTACAGCATATTGCTCTTTATTCACATTAGACCACACAGTAGTGCCCTTTCTATACGTTATGCCACACAGTAGAGCACCTTATACACATAATGCCACACATTAGTAATGCATTTATCCACATAATACCACACAGTAATGCCTCTTACACATATGACACACATTATTAACGTCCTTATAAACATAATGCACCTTACACTTTATGCCAACCCTTATTAATGCCCTTATAAACATAATTTTCCTTACACATATGCCGCACATTGTTAATGCCCTTATACACATAATGACACACATAATGTCCCTTACACATATGCTGCACATTATTAGTGCCCTTATACACATAATGACACACACATAGTGCCCCTTACACATGTTACACATTAATAATGCACTTACACATAATGAAACATATAGTTCCTGGCGTGAGTCAACTGGCAGCTCTGCTAACGCCGGGTGCCTATTTTTTATGAAAATGCATCTTATTTGCATTACTATGTGGCTAGGATGCACAAGCAACTTCTGCTGATTAAAATGATATGAGGCATGCCTATATACTGTGTGCGACTGTGGCTGTATCTGCATATGAAATGTTACACACAGAATATAGGCATGCCGCATATCATTTTAATCAGCAGAAGCTGCTTGTGCCCCTAGGCATACCAGATGCCTAGTTTGCCTATGCCTAGGGCCGGCTCTGCCACTATGCCCTCCTTATGGATAATGTCGTCAGGCAGTGATTCTCTGGGCTGGGACTGGCATATCACCTTGAGAAAAACGCCCTGCTCACCATTGAAACGTTGGCGCACTATGCCTTCTCTTGTATCATAATACGCAATAAATGTCTTTCATCAAGTCGCTGAGTGCCGCCTGGTTTCTTCTGCATGGAGAAGGGATATGCCAGTCCCATGCTAGGGAACCATTGCGCATACAGTATATATATATATATATATATATACTCTATACATATGTATGTGTGTGTGTATCTATATATATATATATACATATATATAAAGAAAATCCAAGGTCCGGCACTCCCCACTTAGAAGTAAACTTGAGCCGTTGCCCTCACAAATAGGAAGTATAAGACAAGCACAGGTGCGGCACTCAGGCAAGGAAGCAGCGAAAATAACAGGCGGAGGCTGTATTAATTAATCATCAACGTTTCAATATCTGAAAATATTGTCATCAGCAATGACAATATTTTCAGATATTGAAACGCTGATGATCAATTAATACAGCCTCCGCCTGTTATTTTCGCTGCTTCTTTGCCTGAGTGCCGCACCTGTGCTTGTCTTATATATATATATATATATATATATTTATTGCTGAAAGTGGGACAGTATACAGCAGTATGGCATACCACCACTTCGAGCATTGGCAGGTCACCTATAGCGGGAAGACTTGTCACCTGTGCATGTTACCCATCACAGCATTCTTGCATTACAGGCAGCCCGCTGACACAGCTATTCGAGCAGCCCATCTAAATTGCGAGAAGAGGCTCCAAGTCCCTATCCAACACACATACCAGTTAAGCCGCACACATCAGAGGCAGAGCGGGACCGCGTCCGAAGTAAGGTAAGTCCTGCACTTCCAGCTGCCACCTGCCACATTTAAGGATGGAGTGGAGACAATTGGGGCTGGCCGGGGGGACAAGGCAAGACAAGTGAGGTGAGTATTAAGTAGCAGTCGCTATTGAGATGTGATCGCATCTCCCCACTTTCCCCCGCAGTGCACACACACAGGACCCACTCTGCGCAGGCGGGGAGATGCCATTGCATCTGTTATGTGAATGCCTCTGCCTGATTGTGTGGTAGTACGGGACAGCAACGTGGCGTTGCGGGGCTGGTGGCGCACCATTGGTCGGGTGTGGGAAACAGAGGCAGGTTCGGGGCAGCTCTGCACCTGCCTTCGCTTCCTGGCTGCAGGGGGCATCCACAAATCAACCCTGTGCTGGGTGGCCCCCAGCATGCGATTTTATCATTAGCAGTGTTGCAATTGGTACTATTGTATGGCATTGACCCACCCATTCGGCGTGCACTGTCCATTTATTCGGTATGGGAGAGAGGGTGCAAATTTATAATTTGCAGGGGGGTGCCAAACACCCTTGCACCAGCCCTGTTCCCAAGGTTTGCAGACCTATACTCATCTGGTTGCCATCACAAGGGTTGTATACAAAGGATATACTGTAGGTGTGGAACTGTGCTTAAGAATGCCCTAGAATCCTGATGAAAGTGCCTTAATAAATGGGCATTGAAACGCTGACACAATAAAGCTGTCTCAGAGTGCATTGTTAAGCCAAGTCCGCACCTACCGGGCGCTCTTCACACCATCGTAAGGGGCTACGCCCCCTTAACCCTTGCACGCCCTTGTGGCGTGCAATATTTGTATTATATGGTGTATTACCTCCAATCATAATTGTGTAAGTAGTTAAATATTACACGTACAAAGGGCGTGCAATGGTTAAGGGGTCGTAGCCCCTTGCAATGGTATGCAGGGCCTGATGAATCACCTAGTAGGTGCTGTGGTTGGAGGAGTGGTGGGTGCGGGGAGACGCGGATAGGGGAGTGGGTCCAGGGGTGCCGCAGGTGGGGGAGGGGTGGGAGCGATGGGGGAGAGGGTTGGGTGCGGGGGTGTTTCGGGTGGGGGTCCGGAGCCACTGCGGGTTGGAGAGGGGTAGGTTTGGTGGTGCCGTGGGTGGGGGAGGGGGTCCAGAGTCACCACGGGTGGTGGAGGGGGTGTGTGGGGGTGGTTCGGAGGGGGCCCGGAAGTACTGCGAGTGGGGAAGGGATGGGTAATGCTTCTTCTCCTGGAAGCAGCTAAGCTGCTGTCCTCCCTTTGGCAGTGGCTCTCCCAGAGACTCGCACAGCAGCCAAGCAGCCAGTCACTATTGTTAGCGCCGGTGTCCCAACGTGCTGCATTACAGTGAAGAAGATGCTCTACTCCCAGCAGCCCTAAGGGCCGGAATGCTTGGGCGCTAAGGGCTGCTGGGATCTGTAGTTTATTTAGGGGGTAATTCCAAGTTGATCGCAGCAGGAAATTTTTAAGCAGTTGGGCAAAACCATATGTACTGCAGGGGAGGCAGATATAACATGTGCAGAGAGAGATTTGGGTGTGGTGTGTTCAATCTGCAATCTAAATTGCAGTGTAAAAATAAAGCAGCCAGTATTTACCCTGCACAGAAACAAAATAACCCACTCAAATCTAACTCTCTCTGCACATGTTATATCTGCCTCCCCTGCAGTGCACATGGTTTTGCCCAACTGCTAAAAAAATTCCTGCTGCAATCAACTTGGAATTACTCCCTTAGTGCGTATACTTCACTGTAATGCGGCGCGTTGGGACACCGGCGCTAACAATAGTGACTGGCTGGCAGAACTGACTGACTGGCTGAATCAATGTAAAAGGTGAGTGTGCTGTGCAGTGTCAGTGACACTGCACACCCACTGCACTGCACAGCACTGTCACCTTTTACATTGATTCAGCGTCCAGACATTACCCTCCGCGATATGACCCACTCTGTCCATTACATTAGCCATCTTGGGTCTTCCAGGCCGGCAGGCCAGGTGCTGTGTTGCGGAGTCACGGCCTCTGGGGATCTGGTTGCGGCTGTGGCGGGGAGGCACTTCTGTGACATCACACGCAGAGGAGGCTCCGGGGCTCAGAGAGTATGCGGCGCAGGGAGGGCTATGAAAGCCTTTCGCTGCGCCGCTTTCATAAACATCTATGCCGGTGGCCGCAGCAGCTTTGTTCCATCTGTGCCGTGACTAGGGAGTGGGGATTGTTGATGCCGGAGGGGACAGGCGGACTGGCAGCAGGACATAGGCCCTCATTCCGACCTGGTCGCACGCAGGCGGATTTTTGCACTGCTGTGACCAGGTAATCACCGCCTACACGGGAGGGGGTAAACGCTGTGCAGGGGAGAGATCGCTTCTGCAGTCTCAGTCTGCACATCTCAGGACTTACCTGCTGTGACGATCCGTCCTGGAGGTGACGTCAGAATCCCTCTCTGGTAGCAGCCGGACATGCCTGCGTTCGGCCAGACACTCCTTCAAAACGGGGAGATTTGGACCCCAGCCGGCCTCTTCCTGTCATTCTTCTTGCGTTCCCGGCTGCGAATGCTTTCTTCGTTGTCGCCGGGCAGTGACGCGCCTGCGTATTGTGGCCCGCACACATGCGCTTTTGAGACCCGAAAGCACGGCTGCAAAAAACTGCAGAGTGTGAATGGATCGGAATGACCCCTATAGGACGCTGCAGTAAAAGGATGTTTTTCCCCTATCTACAGCGCAGAGACTTGCTGCAGATGCAGTGGTATACCCTCCAGCTGGACCTTTTTGGCAGGTACAGGACCTTTTTTTTATGGTCTTTACCGAATTTTGACTCTCCAAGCTTCCATTGAAAGAATAGGAAAAGGGTTAGGGTTAGTGGTTAGGATTGGGGTTTTAGGGATAGGGTTTGTATTAGGTTTATGGTTAGTATAAAGGGTTAGGGTAATGGTTTTATAGTTAGGGTTTGGGTTAGGGTTCATATTAGGGTTAGGGTTTTAGGGTTAGGGTTTGTATTAGATTTAGGGTTTGGGTTAAGGTTAGGGTTAGGATTTTAGAGTTAGGGTTTTAGTGTCAGGGTTCGTATAAGGTTAGGGTTAGGATCCTGAGGGTAAGGGTTAGGGTTAGCGTTTTAGGGTTAGGGTTCGTATTAGCGTTAGTGTTTTTAGGTTTAGGTTTAGGGTTCGTCTTAGGGTTAGGGTTTTAGGGTTAGGGTTCTTATTAGGGTTAGGGTTTTAGGGTTAGGTTTCGTATTAGGGTTAGGGTTACGGTTCGTAATAGGGTTAGGGATAAAGTTATGGTTTTATGGATAGGGTTAGAGTTAGGATTAGGGTTATTAGGGTTAGGATTTCTAGGGTGTAGGGTTAGGGTTATTAGGGTTAGGGTTTTTAGGGTTAGGGTTAGCAGTATTAGGATTAGGGTTAGGGGTTAGGGTATTAGGGTGAGGGGTTAGGGTTAGGGTTCGGGTTACAGTTAGGATAATAGTTAGGATATTAGGGTTAGGTTTAGGGTTTTATATTAGGATTAGGTTTAGGGTTAGGTGTTACGTTTAGGGGTTAGGGTTCGGGTTAGGTATTAAGGTTAGAGTTAGGGGTTAGGGTTATGGTTCGTGTTAGGTTAACGATTGGGGTTCGTATTAGGGTTAGGGTTAGAGTTAGGGTTCGTATTAGGGTTAGGGTTCGTATTAGGGTTAGAATTAGGGCTAGGGTAAGGGTTCGTATTAGGGTTAGGGTTAGAGTTAGGGTTCGTATTAGGGTTAGTGTTCGTATTAGGGTTAGGGTTATTAGGGTTAGGGGTTAGGGTTCGTATTAGGGTTAGGGTTCGTATTAGGGTTAGGGTTTTGGGTTAAGGTTCATATTAGGGTTAGGGTTAGCGTTAGGGTTAGGGTTCGTATTAGGGTTAGTGTTATTAGGGTTAGAAATAGAGTTAGGGTTCGGGTTAGGGTTCGTATTAGGGTTAGGGTTCGGGTTAGAGTTAGCGTTCGTATTAGGGTTAGGGTTCGTGTTAGGGTTAGGGTTATGGTTAGGGTATTAGAGTTAGGGCTTTAGGGTTAGGGTTTTAGGGTTAGGGTTATTAGGGTTAGGGTGTTAGGGTCAGGGTTCGTGTTCGAGTTGGGGTTAGGGTATTAGGGTTAGGGTAGGGTTAGGGTTATTAGGGTTAGGGATTAGGGTTAGGGTTAGGGTTTTAGGGTTAGAGTATTAGTGTTAGGGTTAAAGTATTAAGGTTAGGGTTAGTTTAGGGTTCGTATTAGGATTAGGGTTAGGTTTAGTGTTAGTGGGTTTGTGTTAGGGTTAGGGTTCGTGTTAGGGTTCGTATTAGGGTTAGGGTTCGTGTTAGTGTTAGGGATAGGGCTTTAGGGTCAGGGTTATGGTTCGTATTAGGGTATTAGGGTTAGGGTTCGTATTAGGGTTAGGGTTTGTGTTAGGGTTATGGTTATGGTTTTAGGGTTAGGGTTAGTATTAGGGTTAGGGTTTGGGTTAGGGTTATAAGAGGTAAAATTAGGGTTCTTAGGGTTATTAGGATTAGGGTTAGTGTTCTTCGTATTCGTATTAGTGTTAGCATTATGGTTAGGGTTATTAGGGTTAGGGTTGGGTTAGGGATAGGGTTAATGGTTAGGGTTCGGTTTAGGGTTAGGGTTCGTATTAGGGTTAGGGTTCGTATTAGGGTTAGGGTAAGGGTATTAGGGTTAGGGTTAAGGTTCGTATTAAGGTTCATATTAGGGTTAGGGTTCTTATTAGGGTTAGGGTTATTAGGGTAAGGGTGCGGGTTTGGGGTTAGGGTTCGCGTTAGGGCTAGGGTTCGCGTTAAGGTTAGGGTTAGGGGTTAGTGTTAGGGTTATGGTTTTGTGGATAGGGTTAGGGTTCGTGTTAGGGTTCGTATTGGTGTTATGGTTAAGGTTCGTATTAGGGTTAGGATTATTGTTAGGGTTAGGGTTAGAGTTCGGGTTAGGGTTAGTCAGTGTTAGGGTTAGGGTTATTAGGGTTAGGGTTATTAGGGTTAGGGTAGGGTTAGGGTTAGAGTTTTTAGGGTTAGGGGTTTAGGGTTCGAGTTTTGGGATTAGGGTTCGTATTAGGGTTAGGGTTCTCATTAGGATTTGGGTTACGGTTGTTAGGGTTAGGTAAGGGTTAGGGTGTTAGGGTTAGGGTATTAGGGTTAAGGTTTGTATTAGGGTTAGGGTTCATATTATGGTTAGGGTATTAGGGTTAGGGTTAGGATTAGGGTATTAGGGTTAGGGTTAGGGTATTAGGGTTAGGGTTCGTATAAGGGTTAGGGTTCATATTAGGGTTAGGGTATTAGGGTTAGGGTTATTAGGGTTATGGTTTTAGCGTTAGGGTTAGGGCTAAGTCTTATGGTTAAGGGTCAGGGTTAGGTTTAGGATGTTAGGGTTAGGGTAAGGGTTAGGGTTATTGGATTAGGGTTAGGGTATTAGGGTTAGGTTAGGGTTAGGGTGTTTAGGTTAGGGTTAGGGTTGGGTTGTGGATCATATTAGGGTTAGGGTTAGTATTAGTAATATGGTTAGGGTTCGTATTAGGGTTAGGGTTCGTGTTAGGGTTATGGTTTTAGGGTTAGGGTTAGGGTTCGTATAAGGGTTAGGGTTTGGGTTAGAGTTATAAGGGTTAAAGTTAGGGTAAGGGTTCTTAGGGTTATTAGGGTTAGGGTTAGTGTTCTTAATACTTGTATTAGTGTTAGGGTTAAGGTTAGGGTTCATATTAGGGTTAGGGTTGGTGTTAGGGTTAGGGTTAGAGTTCAGGTTAGAGTAAGTTAGTGTTAGGTTTAGGGTTATGGTTATTAGGGTTATGGTTATTAGGGTTAGGGTTATTGTT
Source organism: Pseudophryne corroboree (assembly GCF_028390025.1). NCBI lineage: Eukaryota > Metazoa > Chordata > Amphibia > Anura > Myobatrachidae > Pseudophryne > Pseudophryne corroboree. The sequence continues at coordinate 653,800,203 of NC_086444.1, forward strand.
TTAGGGTTACAGATTTAGGGTTAGGGTTCGTATTAGGGTTAAGGTTCGCAATAGGGTTAGGGTAGGGTTAGGGTTGTTAGGGTTAGGGTAGGGTTTGGGCATTTGGGTTAGGGTATTAGGGTTAGGGTTCGTATTAGGTTTAGGGTTAAGGTTCGTATTAGGGTTAGGGTATTAGGGTTAGGGTTAGGATTAGGGTATTAGGGTTTGGGGTTAGGGTTCGTATTAGGGTTAGGGTTCGTATTAGGGTTAGGGTATTATGGTTAGGCGTATTAGGGTTAGGGTTTTAGGGTTAGGGTTAAGGTTAAAGGTTAGGGTTAAGGGTTAGGGATTTAGGGTTAGGATAAGGGTTAAGGTTAGTGTTCATGTTAGGGTTAGGGTTATGGTTTTAGGGTTAGGGTTCGTATTAGGATTATAAGGGTTAAAGTTAGGGTTAGGGTTTTTAATATTATTAGGGTTAGGGTTAGTGTTCTTCATACTCTTATTAGTGTTAGGGTTACTGTTAGGGTTATTAGGGTTAGGGTTGGGTTAGGGTTCGTATTAGGGTTAGGGTTAAAGGTAAGGGTTGGGTTCGTTTTAGGGTTAGGGTTCGTATTAGGGTTAGGGTATTAGGGTTCGTATTAAGGTTCGTATTAGGGTTAGGGTTCTTATTATAGTTAGGGTTATTAGGGTTCGAGTACAGGTTTAGGGTTAGGGTTCGCGTTAGGGTTAGGGGTTAGTGTTAGGGTTATGGTTAGGGTTCTATGGTTAGGGTTCGTGTTATGGTTAGTGTTCATATTAGGATTAGGGTTCGTATTAGGGTTAGGGTTGGTGTTAGGGTTAAGGTTAGAGTTCGGGTTAGGGTTAGTTAGTGTTAGGTTTAGGGTTAGGGTTATTAGGGTTAGGGTTATTGTTTTAGGGTTAGGGTTAGGGTAGGGTAAGGGTTTTAAGGTTATAGTTTAAGGGTTAGGGCTTTGGGTTTAGTGTTAGGGTTCGTATTAGGGTTAAGGTTAGCAATAGGGTTAAGGTTGGGGTAGGGTTAGGGTTAGGGTAGGGTTAGGGTTCTTAGGGTTAGGGTAGTGTTAGGGTTAGGGCATTTGGGTTAGGGTATTAAGGATAGGGTTGGGATTAGGTTATTACAGTTAGGGGTTTAGGGTTAGGGTTAGGGTATTAGGGTTAGGGGTAGTGTTCGTATTAGGGTTAGGATTAGGGTTCATATTAGAATTAGGGTATTACTGTTAGGTTTATTAGGGTTAGGGTTATAGGGTTAGGATTTTAGGGTTAGTGTTAGTGTTAAAGGTTAGGGTTAAGGGTTAGCGTTTTAGGGTTAGGTTTAGGGTAAGGGTTAAGGTTATGGTATTAGGGTTAGGGTTTTAGGGTATTAAGGTTAGGATTAGGGTTCGTGTTAGGGTTATGGTTAGTGTTTTAGGGCTAAGGTTTTAGAGTTAGGGTTAGGTTAGGGTTAGGGTGTTCGGGTTTGGGTTAGGGTTGGGTTAGGGTTGGGGTTCATATTAGGGTTAAGGTTAGGATTATTTTTAGGGTTATGGTTCGGGCTATGGTTAGGGTTCGTATTAGGGTAAGGGTTTTAGAGTTATGGTTAGGGTTAGGGTTTGTATTATGGTTAGGGTTAGGGTATTAAGGTAAGGGTTTGTGTTAGGGGTTAGGGTTCATATTAGGGTTAGGATTAGGAATATGGTTATTAGGGTTAGGATTTTAGTGTTAGGAATAGGGTTAGGGTGTTAGGGTTGGCGTTAGGGTTAGGGTTTGTATTAGGGTTAGGGAATTAGGGATAGGTTTAGGGTTAGGGTTGGGTTAGGGTTAGTGTTAGGGATAGGGTGCGTATTAGGGTTAGGGGTAGGGTTCGTATTAGGGTTAGGGTAAGGGTTATTTGGGTTAGGGTTAGTGTTAGGGTTATAAGGGTTAGGGTTCGGGTTTTAGGGTTCGGGTTTTAGGGTTAGGGTTCGTATTAGGGTTAGGGTTAGGGTATTAGGGTTAGTGTTAGGGTTTTTGGATTAGGGTTATGGTTCGTATTAGGGTTAAGGTTAGGGTATTAGGGTTAGGGTATTAGGGTTAGGGTTTGTATTAGGTTTTAGGGTTAGGGTTATGGTTAGGGTTAGGCGTTAGGGTTAGGCGTTAGGATTAGGGTTCAGGTTCTGGTTCGGATTAGGGTTAGGATTCGTATTAGGATAAGGATTTGTATTCGTATTCATATTAGGATTAGGATTCGTATTAGGTTTAGGGTTCGTGTTAGTGTTAGGGTTAGGATTAGGGGTTAGGGATAGGGTTAGGGGGTAGTGTTAGGGTTAGGGGGTTAGTTTATTAGGGTTAGGGTTTTAGGGTTAGGGTTTTAGGGTTAGGGTTTTAGGGTTATGGTTCGTGTTAGGGTTAGGGTTATGGTTAGGGTTCGTATTAGGGTTAGGGTTAGGGTATTAGGGTTAGGGTATTAAGGTTAGGGTTAGGTTTATTAGGGTTAGGGTTAATTTTAGGGTTAGGGTTCGTATAAGGGTTTGGGTATTAGGGTTAGGGTTAGGGCATTAGGTTTAGGGTATTAGGGTTATGGTTAGGGTATTAGGGTTAGCGTTTTAGGGTTAGGGTTAGGGTTTTTAGGTTAGCGTTTGGAGTTAGGGTTAGGGTTTAGGCTTAGGTTTGGGTTAGGGTTAGGATTCGTATTAGGATTCGTATTGGTATTAGGATAAGGATTCGTATTAGGGTTAGGGTTCGTGTTAGGGTTAGAGTTAGGGGTTAGGGTTAGGGGTTCTGGTTAGGGGTTCTGGTTAGGGTATTATTGTTAGTGTTAGGATTTTAGGGTTTTAGGGTTATGGTTAGGGCTCGTATTAGGGTTAGAGTTGTTAGGGTTAGGGTTAAGGGTTAGGGATTTAGGGTTAGGGTAAGGGTTAAGGTTAGTGTTCATGTTAGGGTTAGGGTTATGGTTTTAGGGTTAGGGTTCGTATTAGGGTTATAAGGGTTAAAGTTAGGGTTAGGGTTTTTAGGATTATTAGGGTTAGGGTTAGTGTTCTTCATACTCTTATTAGTGTTAGGGTTACTGTTAGGGTTATTAGGGTTAGGGTTGGGTTAGGGTTCGTATTAGGGTTAGGGTTAAAGGTAAGGGTTGGGTTCGTTTTAGGGTTAGGGTTCGTATTAGGGTTAGGGTTCTTATTAGGGTTAGGGTATTAGGGTTAGGGTTCGTATTAAGGTTCGTATTAGGGTTAGGGTTCTTATTATACTTAGGGTTATTAGGGTTCGAGTTCAGGTTTAGGGTTAGGGTTCGCGTTAGGGTTAGGGGTTAGTGTTATGGTTAGGGTTCTATGGTTAGGGTTCGTGTTATGGTTAGTGTTCATATTAGGGTTAGGGTTCGTATTAGGGTTAGGGTTGGTGTTAGGGTTAAGGTTAGAGTTCGGGTTAGGGTTAGTTAGTGTTAGGTTTAGAGTTAGGGTTATTAGGGTTAGGGTTATTGTTTTAGGGTTAGGGTTAGTGTAGGGTTAGGGTTTTAGGGTTATGGTTTTAGGGTTATGGTTTTAGGGTCAGGGTTTTGGGTTTAGTGTTAGGGTTCGTATTAGGGTTAAGGTTTGCAATAGGGTTAAGGTTAGGGTAGGGTTAGGGTTAGGGTAGGGTTAGAGTTCTTAGGGTTATGGTAGTGTTAGGGTTAGGGCATTTGGGTTAGGGTATTAAGGATAGGGTTGGGATTAGGGTATTACAGTTAGGGTATTAGGGTTAGGGTTAGGATATTAGGGTTAGGGGTAGTGTTCGTATTAGGGTTAGGATTAGGGTTCGTATTAGAATTAGGGTATTACTGTTAGGGTTATTAGGGTTAGGGTTAAGGGTTAGGGTTTTAGGGATAGGGTTAGGGTAAGGGTTAGGGTTAAGGCTATGGTATTAGGTTAGGGTTTTAGGGTATTAAGGTTAGGATTAGGGTTCGTGTTAGGGTTATGGTTAGGGCATTAGGTTTAGGGTATTAGGGTTAGGGTTAGGGTATTAGGGTTACGGTTTTAGGGTTAGGGTTAGGGTTTTTGGGTTAGCGTTAGGAGTGAGGGTTAGGGTTTAGGCTTAGGTTTGGGTTAGGGTTAGGATTCGTATTAGGATTATGATTCGTATTGGTATTAGGATAAGGATTCGTATTAGGGTTAGGGTTCGTGTTAGGGTTAGTGTTAGGGGTTAGGGTTAGGGGTTCTGGTTAGGGGTTCTGGTTAGGGGGTTAGGGTATTATTGTTAGTGTTAGGATTTTAGGGTTTTAGGGTTATGGTTAGAGCTCGTATTAGGGTTAGAGTTGTTAGGGTTAGGGTTGTTAGGGCTACGGTTATTAGTGTTAGGGTTAGGGTTTTAGGGTTAGGGTTGGGGTATTAGGGTTAGGGTATTAGGGTTAGGGTTCATGTTAGGGTTTGGGTTAGGGTTGGGTTAGGGTTCATATTAGTGTTAAGGTTATTATTTGTTTTAGGGTTATGGTTCGGGCTATGGTTAGGGTTCGTATTAGGGTTAGGGTTTTAGGGATTTGGTTTTAGGGTCAGGGTTAGGGTTAAGGTTAGTGTTCGTATTAGGGTAAGGGTTTTAGAGTTATGGTTAGGGTTAGGGTTTGTATTATGGTTAGAGTTAGGGTATTAAGGTAAGGGTTTGTGTTAGGGGTTAGGGTTCATATTAGGGTTAGGATTAGGACTATGGTTATTAGGGTTAGGATTTTAGTGTTAGGGATAGGGTTAGGGTATTAGGGTTGACGTTAAGGTTAGGGTTTGTATTAGGGTTACGGAATTAGGGATAGGTTTAGGGTTAGGGTTGGGTTAGGGTTAGTGTTAGGGATAGGGTGCGTATTAGGGTTAGGGTTCGTATTAGGGTTCGGGTAAGGGTTATTTGGGTTAGGGTTAGTGTTAGGGTTATTAGGGTTAGGGTTCGGGTTCGGGTTTTAGGGTTCGGGTTTTAGGGTTAGGGTTAGGGTTCGTATTAGGGTTAGGGTTAGTGTTAGGGTATTAGGGTTAGTGTTAGTGTTAGGGTTTTTGGATTAGAGTTAGGGTTCGTATTAGGGTTAGGGTTAGGGTATTAGGGTTAGGGTATTAGGGTTAGGGTTTGTATTAGGTTTTAGGGTTAGGGTTATGGTTAGGGTTAGGCGTTAGGGTTAGTGGTTAGGATTAGGGTTCAGGTTCTGGTTCGGGTTAGGGTTTTAGGGTTAGGGTTTTAGGGTTAGGGTTCGTATTAGGGTTAGGGTTAGTGTTAGGGTATTAGGGTTAGTGTTAGTGTTAGGGTTTTTGGATTAGGGTTAGGGTTCATATTAGGGTTAGGGTATTAAGGTTAGGGTATTAGGGTTAGGGTTTGTATTAGGTTTTAGGGTCAGGGTTATGGTTAGGGTTAGGCGTTAGGGTTAGTGGTTAGGATTAGGGTTCAGGTTCTGGTTCGGGTTAGGGTTAGGATTCGTATTATGATAAGGATTTGTATTCGTATTCGGTTTAGGGTTCGTATTAGTGTTAGGGTTAGGATTAGGGGTTAGGGATAGGGTTAGGGGTTAGTGTTAGGGTTAGGGGGTTAGTTTATTAGGGTTAGGGTTTTAGGGTTAGGGTTTAAGGGTTAGGGTTTTAGGGTTAGGGTTCGTGTTAGGGTTAGGGTTATGGTTAGGGTTCGTATTAGGGTTAGGGTTGTTAGTGTTAGGGTATTAGGGTTAGGGTATTAAGGTTAGGGTTAGGTTTATTAAGGTTAGGGTTAATTTTAGGGTTAGGGTTCGTATAAGGGTTTGGGTATTAGAGTTAGGGTTAGGGCATTAGGTTTAGGGTATTAGGGTTAGGGTTTTAGGGTTAGGGTTAGGGTTTTTGGGTTAGCGTTAGGAGTGAGGGTTAGGGTTTAGGCTTAGGTTTGGGTTAGGGTTAGGATTCGTATTAGGATTATGATTCGTATTGGTATTAGGATAAGGATTCGTATTAGGGTTAGGGTTCGTGTTAGGGTTAGTGTTAGGGGTTAGGGTTAGGGGTTCTGGTTAGGGGTTCTGGTTAGGGGGTTAGGGTATTATTGTTAGTGTTAGGATTTTAGGGTTTTAGGGTTATGGTTAGAGCTCGTATTAGGGTTAGAGTTGTTAGGGTTAGGGTTGTTAGGGCTACGGTTATTAGTGTTAGGGTTAGGGTTTTAGGGTTAGGGTTGGGGTATTAGGGTTAGGGTATTAGGGTTAGGGTTCATGTTAGGGTTTGGGTTAGGGTTGGGTTAGGGTTAGGGTTCATATTAGTGTTAAGGTTATTATTTGTTTTAGGGTTATGGTTCGGGCTATGGTTAGGGTTCGTATTAGGGTTAGGGTTTTAGGGATTTGGTTTTAGGGTCAGGGTTAGGGTTAAGGTTAGTGTTCGTATTAGGGTAAGGGTTTTAGAGTTATGGTTAGGGTTAGGGTTTGTATTATGGTTAGAGTTAGGGTATTAAGGTAAGGGTTTGTGTTAGGGGTTAGGGTTCATATTAGGGTTAGGATTAGGACTATGGTTATTAGGGTTAGGATTTTAGTGTTAGGGATAGGGTTAGGGTATTAGGGTTGACGTTAAGGTTAGGGTTTGTATTAGGGTTACGGAATTAGGGATAGGTTTAGGGTTAGGGTTGGGTTAGGGTTAGTGTTAGGGATAGGGTGCGTATTAGGGTTAGGGTTCGTATTAGGGTTCGGGTAAGGGTTATTTGGGTTAGGGTTAGTGTTAGGGTTATTAGGGTTAGGGTTCGGGTTCGGGTTTTAGGGTTCGGGTTTTAGGGTTAGGGTTCGTATTAGGGTTAGGGTTAGTGTTAGGGTATTAGGGTTAGTGTTAGTGTTAGGGTTTTTGGATTAGAGTTAGGGTTCGTATTAGGGTTAGGGTTAGGGTATTAGGGTTAGGGTATTAGGGTTAGGGTTTGTATTAGGTTTTAGGGTTAGGGTTATGGTTAGGGTTAGGCGTTAGGGTTAGTGGTTAGGATTAGGGTTCAGGTTCTGGTTCGGGTTAGGGTTTTAGGGTTAGGGTTTTAGGGTTAGGGTTCGTATTAGGGTTAGGGTTAGTGTTAGGGTATTAGGGTTAGTGTTAGTGTTAGGGTTTTTGGATTAGGGTTAGGGTTCATATTAGGGTTAGGGTATTAAGGTTAGGGTATTAGGGTTAGGGTTTGTATTAGGTTTTAGGGTCAGGGTTATGGTTAGGGTTAGGCGTTAGGGTTAGTGGTTAGGATTAGGGTTCAGGTTCTGGTTCGGGTTAGGGTTAGGATTCGTATTATGATAAGGATTTGTATTCGTATTCGGTTTAGGGTTCGTATTAGTGTTAGGGTTAGGATTAGGGGTTAGGGATAGGGTTAGGGGTTAGTGTTAGGGTTAGGGGGTTAGTTTATTAGGGTTAGGGTTTTAGGGTTAGGGTTTAAGGGTTAGGGTTTTAGGGTTAGGGTTCGTGTTAGGGTTAGGGTTATGGTTAGGGTTCGTATTAGGGTTAGGGTTGTTAGTGTTAGGGTATTAGGGTTAGGGTATTAAGGTTAGGGTTAGGTTTATTAAGGTTAGGGTTAATTTTAGGGTTAGGGTTCGTATAAGGGTTTGGGTATTAGAGTTAGGGTTAGGGCATTAGGTTTAGGGTATTAGGGTTAGGGTTTTAGGGTTAGGGTTAGGGTTTTTGGGTTAGCGTTAGGAGTGAGGGTTAGGGGTTAGGGTTAGGTGTGGGTTAGGGTTATGATTCGTATTAGGATTGGGATCAGGATTCGTATTGGTATTAGGATTAGGATTCGTATTAGGGTTAGGGTTCGAGTTGGGGTTAGAGTTAGGGCTTAGGGTTAGGGTTTCTGGTTAGGGGTTATGGTTAGGGGGTTAGGGTACTATTGTTAGTGTTAGGGTTTTAGGGTTATGGTTAGGGCTCGTATTAGGGTTAGGGTTGTTAGGGTTAGGGTTGTTAGGGTTAGGATTATTAGTGTTAGGGTTATGGTTAGGGTTTTAGGGTTAGGGTTGGGGTATTAGGGTTAGGGTATTAGGGTTAGGGTTCATGTTAGGGTTAGGGTTTGGGTTAAGGTTATTAGGGTTAGGGTAATAGGGTTAGGGTTTTTAGGGTTAGGGTATTAGTGTTAGGGTTATGGTATTAGTATTAGAGTTCGCATTATTGTTAGGGTTTTAGAGTGAGGGATAGGGTTCGTATTAGGGTTAGGGTTTGTATTAGGGTTAGGGTATTAGGGTTAGTATATTAGGGTTAGGTTTAGAGTTTGTATTAGGTTTTAGGGTTAGGGTTATGGTTAGGGTTAGGCGTTAGGGTTAGTGGTTAGGGTTAGGGTTCAGGTTCTGGTTCGGGTTAGGGTTAGGATTCGTATTAGGATAAGGATTTGTATTCGTATTCATATTAGGATTAAGATTCATATTAGGTTTAGGGTTAGGGTTCGTGTTAGTGTTAGGGTTAGGATTAGGGGTTAGGGATAGGGTTGGGGGTAAGGGGTTAGGGTTAGGGGGTTAGTTTATTAGTGTTAGGGTTTTAGGGTTAGGGTTTTAGGGTTAGGGTTTTAGGGTTATGGTTCGTGTTAGGGTTATGGTTAGGGTTCGTATTAGGGCTAGGGTTGTTAGGGTTAGGGTATTAGGGTTAGGGTATTAAGGTTAGGGTTAGGTTTATTAGGTTTAGGGTTAATTTTAGGGTTAGGGTTCGTATAAGGGTTTGGGTATTAGGGTTAGGGTTAGGGCATTAGGTTTAGGGTATTAGGGTTAGGGTTAGGGGATTAGGGTTAGGGTTAGGGTATTAGGGTTAGGGTTTTAGGGTTTTTGGGTTAGCGTTAGGGGTGAGGGTTAGGAGTTAGGGTTAGGTTTGGGTTAGGGTTAGGATTCGTATTAGGATTAGGATTCGTATTGGTATTAGGAAAAGGATTCGTATTAGGGTTAGGGTTCGTGTTAGGGTTAGAGTTAGGGGTTAGGGTTAGGGGTTCTGGTTAGGGTTCTGGTTAGGGGGTTAGGGTATTATTGTTAGTGTTAGGGTTTTAGGGTTATGGTTAGGGTTAGGGTTGTTAGGGTTAGGGTTGTTAGGGTTAGGGTTATTGGTGTTAGGGTTAGGGTTTTAGGGTTAGGTTTGGGGTATTAGGGTTAGGGTATTAGGGTTAGGGTTCATGTTAGGGTTAGGGTTTGGCTTAGGGTTAAGGTTATTAGGGTTAGGGTTAGGGTAATAGGGTTAGGGTTTTTAGGGTTAGGGTATTAGGGTTAGGGTTATGGTATTAGTGTTAGGGTTCGCATTAGGGTTAGGGTTTTAGGGTGAGGGTTAGGATTCGTATTAGGGTTAGGGGTTAGGGTTAGGGTTATGGTTCGCATTAGGGTTAGTGTTAGGATTAGGGTATTAGGGTTAGGGTTAGGGATATTAGGGTTAGGGTTAGGGAATTAGGCAGGGTAAGGGTTGTGTTTTAGGGTTTTAGGGTTAGCGTTCGTGTTAGGGTTAGGGTTATGATTATGGTTCGTATTAGGGTTAGGGTTGTTAGGGTTAGGGTATTAGGGTTAGGGTTATTAGGGTTAGAGTTAGGGTTAGGTTTTTAGGGTTAGTGTACTAAGTTTAGGTTTAGGGTTATTAGGGTTAGGGTTCGAATAAGGGTTAGGGTTCGTATTAGGGTTAGGTTTATGTTATTAGGGTTAGGGTATTAGGGTTAGGGTTATGGTATTAGGGTTAGGGTTAGGGTTAGGGGTAGGGTATTAGGGTTAGGGTTTTAGGGTAAGTGTTAGGTTAAGGGTTTTAGGTTTAGGGTTAAGGTTTTAGGGTTAGGGTTTTAGAGTTAGTGTTAGGGTTAGGGTATTAGGGTTAGCGTTAGTGTAAGGGTTTTATGGTTAGGGTTCGTGTAAGGGTAATTACGGTTAGGGTTAGAATATTAGGGTTAGGGTTATGGTAATTAGGGATATTAGGGTTACGGTTAGGGTTATTACTGTTCGGGTTAGGGTATTAGGGTTAGTTTTAGGGTTAGGGTATTAGGGTTAGGGTATTAGGGTTAGGGTTATTAGTGTTAGTGTTAGGGTTAGTGGTTAGGGTTAGGGTTAAGGTTTGTATTAGGTTTTAGGGTTAGGGTTATGGTTAGGGTTAGGCATTAGGGTTAGTGGTTAGGGTTAGGGTTCAGGTTCTGGTTCGGGTTAGGGTTAGGATTCGTATTAGGATAAGGATTTGTATTCGTATTCATATTAGGATTAGGATTCGTATTAGGTTTAGGGTTAGGGTTCGTTTTAGTGTTAGGGTTAGGATTAGGGGTTAGGGTTAGGGGTTAGGGGTTAGTGTTAGGGTTAGGGGGTTAGTTTATTAGGGTTAGGGTTTTAGGGTTAGGGTTTTAGGTTTAGGGTTCGTGTTAGGGTTAGGGTTATGGTTAGGGTTCGTATTAGGGTTAGGGTTGTTAGGGTTAGGGTATTAGGGTTAGGGTATTAAGGTTAGGGTTATTAGGGTTAGGGTTAATTTTAGGGTTAGGGTTCGTATAAGGGTTTGGGTATTAGGGTTAGGGTTAGGGCATTAGGTTTAGGGTATTAGGGTTAGGGGATTAGGGTGAGGGTTAGGAGTTAGGGATAGGTTTGGGTTAGGGTTAGGATTCGTATTAGTATTAGGATTAGGATTCGTATTGGTATTAGGATAAGGATTCGTATTAGGGTTAGGGTTCGTGTTAGGGTTAGAGTTAGGGGTTAGGGTTTCTGGTTAGGGGTTATGGTTAGGGGTTAGGGTATTATTGATAGTGTTAGTGTTTTAGGGTTATGGTTAGGGCTCATATTAGGGTTAGGGTTGTTAGGGTTAGGGTTATTGGTGTTAGGGTTAGGGTTTTTGGGTTAGGGTTGGGGTATTAGGGTTAGGGTTCATGTTAGGGTTAGGGTTTGGGTTTGGGTTAAGGTTATTAGGGTTAGGGTTAGGGTAATAGGGTTAGGGTTTTTAGGGTTAGGGTATTAGGGTTAGGGTTATGGTATTAGTGTTAGGGTTCGCATTAGGGTTAGGGTTTTAAGGTGAGGGTTAGGGTTCGTATTAGGGTTAGGGGTTAGGGTTATGGTTCGCATTAGGGTTAGTGTTAGGATTAGGGTATTAGGGTTAGGGTTAGGGATATTAGGGTTAGGGTTAGGGAATTAGGGCAGGGTAAGGGTTGGGGTTGGGTTTAGGGTTTTAGGGTTAGGATTTGTGTTAGGGTTAGGGTTATGGTTAGGGTTCGTATTAGGGTTACGGTTGTTAGGGTTAGGGTATTAGGGTTAGGGTTATTAGTGTTAGAGTTAGGGTTAAGGGTTAGGTTTTTAGGGTTAGTGTATTAAGTTTAGGGTTAGGGTTATTAGGGTTAGGGTTCGAATAAGGGTTAGAGTTCGTATTAGGATTAGGTTTATGTTATTAGGATTAGGGTATTAGGGTTAGGTTTATGGTATTAGGGTTAGGGTTAGGGGTAGGGGTAGGGTATTAGGGTTAGGGTTTTAGGGTAAGTGTTAGGTTTAGGGTTTTAGGTTTAGGGTTAGGGTTTTAGGGTTAGTGTTTTAGGGTTAGTATTAAGGTTAGGGTTTTAGGGTTAGCGTTAGTGTTAGGGTTTAATGGTTAGGGTTAGGATTCGTGTTAGGGTTAGGGTAATTACGGTTAGGGTTAGAATATTATGGTTAGGGTTATGGTAATTAGGGATATTAGGGTTACGGTTAGGGTTATTAGGGTTACGGTATTAGGGTTAGTTTTAGGGTTAGGGTATTAGGGTTAGGGTATTAGGGTTAGGGTATTAAGGTTAGGGTTATTAGTGTTAGTGTTAGGGTTAGTGGTTAGGGTTTGGATTAGAGTTAGTGTTAGGGTATTAGGGTTAGGGTTTTAGGGTTAAGGTTAGGGTTCGTATTATTTTTTTGGGTTAGGGCTAGGGTTAGGGTTCGTATTAGGGTTAGTATTAGGGTTAGGGTTTTAGGGTTATTGTTAGGGGTTAATTTTGTTAGTGTTAAGGTTAGTGTTCATATTAGGGTTAGGATTTGGGTTTTAGGGTTAGGGTTTGGGATAGGGGTGAGGGTTAGGTGGAAGGGTTAGGGTTCGGTTTCGGATTAGGGTTAGGATTCGTATTAGGATTCGTATTCGTATTCGTATTAGGATTCGTATTAGGGTTAGGGTTTATGTAATGGTTAGAGGTAGAGGTTAGGGTTAGGGGTTAGGGTTAGGGGTTATGGTTAGGGTTTAGGGTTAGGGGGTTAGGGTATTATTGTTAGGGTTAGGGTCAGGGTTTTAGGGTTAGGGTTCATATTAGGGTTAGTGTTCATATTAGGGTTAGGGTTGTTAGGGTTAGGGTTATTGGTGTTAGGGTTAGGGGTTAGGGTTTTAGGATTAGGGTTATTGTATTAGGGTTAGGGTATTAGGGTTAGGTTATTAGGGTTAGTGTTAGGGTTAGGGATGGTATTAGGGTTAGGGCTAAGGTTTGGGTTAGGGTTTGTATTAGGGTTAGGGTCAGGGTAAGGGTATTAGGGTTAGGGTATTAGGGTTAGGTTATTAGGGTTTGGGTAAGGGTATTAGGGTTAGAGTTAATGTATTAGAGTTAGGGTTAGGGTATTAGGGTTAGGGTTTTAGGGTTATAGGGTTAGGGTATTAGGGATAGGGTTATTAGGGTTAGGGTTCGGGTAAGGGAAGGGGTTAGGTTTAGGGGTATGGGTAGGGTTAGGGTTAGGGTATCTCATGGTTAGGGTTATGGTTTTAGGGTTAGTGTTAGGGTTAGGGTTTTAGGGTTAGGGTTAAGGTTAGAGGTAAGGTTTTTAGGGTTAGAGTTAGGGTTTTAGGGTAAGGGTTCATGTTAGGGTTAGGTTTCGGGTTAGGGTTTTTAGGGTTAGGGTTAGGTTATTAGGGTTAGGGTTACTATTAGGGGTTTGGGTTAGGGTTATGGTTTGCATTAGTATTAGGGTTAGGGAATTAGGGTTAGGGTTATTAGGGTTAGAGTTAGGGTATTAGGGTTGGGGTTAGGTTTTTAGGGTTAGGGTTCGCATTAGGGTTAGGGGTTAAGGTTAGTTAGGGTTAGGGTTCATATTAGGGTTTGGGTTTAGGGTTAGGGTTAGAAGTTAGGGTTTTAGGTTTAAGGTTATGGTTCGTGTTAGGGTTCGTGTTAGGGTTATGGTATTAGGGTTAGGGTTAGGGTAAGGGTTGGGGAAAGGGTTAGAGTTTTAGGGTTAGGGTTCGTGTTGAGATTAGGGTTATGGTTAGGGTTCGTATTAGGGTTAGGGTTGTTAGGGTTAGGGTATTAGAGTTAGTGTTAGGGTATTAGGGATAGGGTTATGGTTTGCATTAGGTTTAGTGTTAGGATTAGGGTATAAGGGTTAGGGTTAGGGATACTAAGGTTAGGGTTAGGGAATTAGGGTTAGGGTAAGGGTTGGGGTAAGGGTTAGAGTTTTAGGGTTAGGGTTCGTGTTGGGGTTAGGGTTACGGTTAGGATTCGTATTAGGGTTAGGGTTGTTAGGGTTAGGGTATTAGGGTTAGGGTTCAAATTAGGTTAGGGTTCGTATTAGGGTTAGGGTATTAGGGTTAGGGTATTAGGGTTAGGGTTATGTTATTAGGGTTAGGGTTAGGGTTTTAGAGTTTTAGGGTTAGGGTTATTAGGGTTAGGGGTAGGGGTAGGGTTAGGGTATTAGGGTTAGTGTTAGGGTTTTAGGTTTAGGGTTAGGGTTTTAGGGTTAGGGTATTAAGTCTAGGGTTATTAGTGTTAGTGTTAGGGTTACTGGTTAGGGTTCAGATTAGAGTTAGGGTTAGGGTATTAGGATTAGGGTATTAGGGTTAGGGTTAGGGTTCGTATTAAGTTTTTGGGTTAGGGTTAGGGCTATGGTTAGGGTTCGTATTAGGGTTAGTATTAGGGTTAGGGTTATTAGTGCTAGGGTTAGTGTTCATATTAGGGTTAGGGTTTGGGTTTTAGGGTTAGGGTTAGGGTTTGGGGTTAGGGTTCGGGTTCGGATTAGGGTTAGGATTCGGATTAGGATTAGGATTCGTATTCGTATTAGGATTCGTATTAAGGTTAGGGTTCATGTTAGGGTTAGAGGTAGGGGTTAGGGTTAGGGGTTAGGGTTAGGGGTTATGGTTAGTGGTTAGGGTTAGGGGGTTAGGGTATTAGTGTTAGGGTTTAGGGTTAGGGTTTTAGGGTTAGGGTTGTTAGGGTTAGGGTTATTGGTGTTAGGGTTAGTGGTTAGGGTTTTAGGGTTAGGATTAGGGTTAGGGTATTAGGGTTAGAGTATTAGGGTTAGGTTATTAGGGTTAGTGTTAGGGTTAAGGTTCGTATTAGGGTAGGGTTAAGGTTTGGGCTAGTGTTTGTATTATGGTTAGGATAAGGGTATTAGGGTTAGGGTATCACGGTTAGGTTATTAGGGTTTGGGTATGGGTATTAGGGTTAGAGTTAATGTATTATAGTTAGGGTTAGGGTATTAGGGTGAGAGTTAGGGTTAGGGTATTAGGGTTAGGGTTTTAGGGTTATAGGGTTAGGGTATTAGGGTTAGGGTTATTAGGGTTAGGGTTAGGGTTTAGGGTAATTAGTGTTAGGGTTAGTGTTCATATTAGGGTTAGGGTTTGGGTTTTAGGGTTAGGGTTTGGGTTAGGGTTTTAGGGTTAGGGCTTTAGGTTTAAGGTTAGGGTTCGTGTTAGGGTTCATGTTAGGGTTATGGTATTAGCGTTAGGGTTAGGGGTTTAGGGTTAGGGTTAGGGTATTAGGGTTAGGGTATTAGAGTTAGTGTTAGGGTATTAGGGATAGGGTTAGTGTTATGGTTCGCATTAGGTTTAGTATTAGGATTAGGGTATAAGGGTTAGGGTTAGGGATACTAAGGTTAGGGTTAGGGAATTAGGGTAAGGGTTGGGGTTGGGGTAAGGGTTAGAGTTTTAGGGTTAGGGTTCGTGTTGGGGTTAGGGTTATGGTTAGGGTTCGTATTAGGGTTAGGGTTGTTAGGGTTAGGGTATTAGAGTTAGTGTTAGGGTATTAGGGATAGGATTAGGGTTATGGTTCGCATTAGGTTTATTGTTTGGATTAGGGTATAAGAGTTAGGGTTAGGGATACTAAGGTTAGGGATAGGGAATTAGGGTTAGGGTAAGGGTTAGGGTTGGGGTAAGGGTTAGAGTTTTAGGGTTAGGGTACGTGTTGGGGTTAGGGTTATGGTTAGGGTTCGTATTAGGGTTAGGGTTGTTAGGGTTAGGGTATTAGGGTTAGGGTTCAAATTAGGTTAGGGTTAGGGTTCGTATTAGGGTTAGGGTATTAGGGTTAGGGTTAGGGTATTAGGGTTAGGGTTAGGGTATTAGGGTTAGGGTTATGGATATGTTATTAGGGTTAGGGTTTTAGAGTTTTAGGGTTAGGGTTATTAGGGTTAGGGTTATGGGTAGGGGTAGAGTTAGGGTATTAGGGATAGGGTTTTAGGGTTAGTGTTAGGGTTTTACGTTTAGGGTTAGGGTTTTAGGGTTAGGGTATTAAGTTTAGGGTTATTAGGGTTAGGGTTCGAATAAGGGTTAGGGTTCGTATAAGGGTTAGGGTTATGGTATTAGGGTTAGGGTTATGGTATTAGGGTTAGGGGTAGGGTTAGGGTTTTATGGTTAGGGTTCGTGTTAGGGTTAGGGTAATTACGGTTAGGGTTAGGGTTAGAATATTAGGATTAGGGTTATGGTAATTAGGAATATTAGGGTTACGGTTAGGGTTATTAGGGTTAGGGTTAGGGTATTAGGGTTAGTTTTAGGGTTAGGGTATTAGGGTTAGGGTTATTAGTGTTAGTGTTAGGGTTAGTGGTTTTGGTTCGGATTAGAGTTAGGGTTAGGGTATTAGGGTTAGGGTTTTACGGTAATTGTTAGGTTTAGGTTTTAGGTTTAGGGTTAATGTTTTAGGGTTAGGGTTTTAGGGTTAGGGTAAGGGTTTTAGGGTTAGCATTAGTGTTAGGGTTTTATGGTTAGGGTTAGGATTCATGTTAGGGTTAGGGTAATTACGGTTAGGGTTTGAATATTAGGGTTAGGATTATGGTAATTAGGTATATTAGGGTTACGGTTAGGGTTATTAGGGTTAGGGTATTAGGGTTAGTTTTAGGGTTAGGGTATTAGGGTTATTAGTGTTAGTGTTAGGGTTAGTGGTTAGGGTTCGGATTAGAGTTAGGATTAGGGTATTAGGATTAGGGTTTTAGGGTTAGGGTTATGGTTCGTATTAGGTTTTTGGGTTAGGGGTTAGGGTTAGGGTTCGTATTAGGGTTAGTATTAGGGTTAGGGTTAAGGTTTTAGGGTTAGGGTTAGGGGTTAGGGTTAGTAGTGTTAGGGTTAGTGTTCCTATTAGGGTTAGGGTTTTAGGGTTATGGTTTGGGTTAGGGTTGAGGGTTAGGGGTTCGGGTTCGGATTAGGGTTAGGATTCGTATTAGGATTCGTATTCGTATTAGGGTTAGGGTACATGTTAGGGTTAGAGGTAGAGGTTAGGGTTAGGGGTTAGGGTTAGGGGTTATGGTTAGGGGTTAGGGTTAGGGTGTTAGGTTATTAGTGTTAGGGCTAGAGTTTTAGGGTTAGGGTTACGGTTCATATTAGGGTTAGGATTGTTATGGTTATTGGTGTTAGTGTTAGCGGTTAGTGTTTTAGGGTTAGGATTAGGGTATTAGGGTTAGGCTATTAGGGTTATTGTTAGGTATAGGGTTAGGGGAGTGGTTAGGTTTAGGGGTATGGTTAGGGTTAGGGTATCAGGGTTAGGGTTATGGTTTTAGGGTTAGTGTTAGGGTTAGGGTTTTAGGGTTAGGGTTAAGGTTAGGGTTAAGGTGAGGGTTAGGGTTTTAAGGTTAGGGTTTTAGGGTTAGGGTACATGTTAGGGTTAGGTTTCGGGTTAGGGTTATTAGGGTTAGGGTTATGGTAATAGGGTTAGGGTTTTTAGGGTTAGGGTATTAGGGTTAGGGTTAGGTTATTAGGGTTAGGGTTCGCATTAGGGTTAGGATTTTAGGGTTAGGGTTCATATTAGGGTTAGGGGTTTGGGTTAGGGTTATCATTCGCATTAGGGTTAGGGTTAGGGAATTAGGGTTAGGGTTATTAGGGTTAGAGTTAGGGTATTGGGGTAAGGGTTGGGGTTAGGTTTTTTGGGTTTGGGTTCATAATAGGGTTTGGGTTTAGGGTTGGGGTTAAAGGTTAGGGTTAGGGTTTTAGGGTTAGGGTTTTAGGTTTAAGGTTAGGGTTCGTGTTAGGGTTAGGTATTAGGGTTAGGGTTATGGTATTAGGGTTAGGTTAGGGAATTAGGGTTAGGGTATTAGAGTCAGTGTTAGGGTATTAGGGACAGGGTTAGGGTTATGGTTCGCATTAGGTTTATTGTTAGGATTAGGGTATAAGGGTTAGGGTTAGGGTTAGGGATACTAAGGTTAGGGTTAGGGAATTAGGGTTATGGTAAGGGTTGGGGTAAGGGTTAGAGTTTTAGGGTTACGGTCCGTTTTGGGGGTAGGGTTATGGTTAGGTTTCGTATTAGGGTTATGGTTTTAGGATTAGTGTTAGGGTTAGGGTTTTAGGGTTAGGGTTAAGGTTAGGGTTAAGGTTAGGGTTAGGACAATAGGGTTAGAGTTAGGGTTTTAGGGTTAGGGTTCATGTTAGGGTTAGGTTTCGGGTTAGGGTTTTTAGGGTTAGGGTTAGGTTATTAGGGTTTGGGTTCGTATTAGGGGTTTGGGTTAGGCTTATGGTTTGCATTAGGGTTAGGGTTAGGATTAGGGAATTAGGGTTAGGGTTATTAGGGTTAGAGTTAGGGTATTAGGGTTGGGGTTAGGTTTTTAGGGTTAGGGTTCGCATTAGGGTTAGGGGTTAAGGTTAGTTAGGGTTAGGGTTCATATTAGGGTTTGGGTTTAGGGTTAGGGTTAGAGGTTAGGGTTTTAGGGTTAGGGTTTTAGGTTTAAGGTTATGGTTCGTGTTAGGGTTCGTGTTAGGGTTATGGTATTAGGGTTAGGGTTAGGGCTAGGGAATTAGGGTTAGGATATTAGAGTTAGTGTTAGGGTATTAGGGATAGGGTTAGGGTTATGGTTCGCATTAGGTTTAGTGTTAGGATTAGGGTAAAAGGGTTAGGGTTAGGGATAGGGATACCAAGGTTAGGGTTAGGGAATTAGGGTTAGGGTAAGGGTTGGGGTTGGGGAAAGGGTTAGAGTTTTAGGGTTAGGGTTCGTGTTGGGGTTAGGGTTATGGTTAGGGTTCGTATTAGGGTTAGGGTTGTTAGGGTTAGGGTATTAGAGTTAGTGTTAGGGTATTAGGGATAGGGATAGGGTTATGGTTCGCATTAGGTTTAGTGTTAGGATTAGGGTATAAGGGTTAGGGTTCGGGATACTAAGGTTAGAGTTAGGGAATTAGGGTTAGGGAATTAGGGTTAGGGTAAGGGTTGGGGTAAGGGTTAGAGTTTTAGGGTTAGGGTACGTGTTGGGGTTAGGGTTATGGTTAGGGTTTGTATTAGGGTTAGGGTTGTTAGGGTTACGGTATTAGGGTTAGGGTTCAAATTAGGTTAGGGTTCATATTATGGTTAGGATATTAGGGTTAGGGTTAGGGTATAGGGGTTAGGGTTAGGGTATTAGGGTTATGGTTATGGATATGTTCTTAGGGTTAGGGTTAGGGTTTTAGAGATTTAGGGTAAGGGTTATTAGGGTTAGGGTTAGGGGTAGGGTTAGGGTATTAGGGTTAGGGTTTTAGGGTTAGTGTTAGGGTTTTAGGTTTAGGGTTAGGGTTTTAGGGTTAGGGTATTAAGTTTAGGGCTATTAGGGTTAGGGTTCGAATAAGGGTTAGGGTTCGTATTAGTGTTAGGTTTATGGTATTAGGGTTAGGATATTAGGGTTAGGGTTATGGTATTAGGGTTAGGGGTAGGGGTAGGGTATTAGGGTTAAGGTTTTAGGGTAATTGTTAGGTTTAGGGTTTTAGGTTTAGGGTTAAGGTTTTAGGGTTAGGGTTTTAGGGTTAGTGTTAGGGTTAGGGTTTTATGGTTAGCGTTAGTGTTAGGGTTTTATGTTTAGGGTTAGGGTTCGTGTTAGGGTTAGGGTAATTACGGTTAAGGTTAGGCTTATGGTTTGCATTAGGGTTAGGGTTAGGATTAGGGAATTAGGGTTAGGGTTATTAGGGTTAGAGTTAGGGTATTAGGGTTGGGGTTAGGTTTTTAGGGTTAGGGTTCGCATTAGGGTTAGGGGTTAAGGTTAGTTAGGGTTAGGGTTCATATTAGGGTTTGGGTTTAGGGTTAGGGTTAGAGGTTAGGGTTTTAGGGTTAGGGTTTTAGGTTTAAGGTTATGGTTCGTGTTAGGGTTCGTGTTAGGGTTATGGTATTAGGGTTAGGGTTAGGGCTAGGGTATTAGGGTTAGGATATTAGAGTTAGTGTTAGGGTATTAGGGATAGGGTTAGGGTTATGGTTCGCATTAGGTTTAGTGTTAGGATTAGGGTAAAAGGGTTAGGGTTAGGGATACCAAGGTTAGGGTTAGGGAATTAGGGTTAGGGTAAGGGTTGGGGTTGGGGAAAGGGTTAGAGTTTTAGGGTTAGGGTTCGTGTTGGGGTTAGGGTTATGGTTAGGGTTCGTATTAGGGTTAGGGTTGTTAGGGTTAGGGTATTAGAGTTAGTGTTAGGGTATTAGGGATAGGGATAGGGTTATGGTTCGCATTAGGTTTAATGTTAGGATTAGGGTATAAGGGTTAGGGTTCGGGATACTAAGGTTAGGGTTAGGGAATTAGGGTTAGGGAATTAGGGTTAGGGTAAGGGTTGGGGTAAGGGTTAGAGTTTTAGGGTTAGGGTACATGTTGGGGTTAGGGTTATGGTTAGGGTTTATATTAGGGTTAGGGTTGTTAGGGTTACGGTATTAGGGTTAGGGTTCAAATTAGGTTAGGGTTCATATTATGGTTAGGATATTAGGGTTAGGGTATAGGGGTTAGGGTTAGGGTATTAGGGTTATGGTTATGGATATGTTCTTAGGGTTAGGGTTTTAGAGATTTAGGGTAAGGGTTATTAGGGTTAGGGTTAGGGGTAGGGGTAGGGTTAGGGTATTAGGGTTAGGGTTAAGGTTATGGATATGTTATTAGGGTTAGGGTTTTAGGGTTAGTGTTAGGGTTTTAGGTTTAGGGTTAGGGTTTTAGGGTTAGGGTATTAAGTTTAGGGTTATTAGGGTTAGGGTTCGAATAAGGGTTAGGGTTCGTATTAGGGTTAGGTTTATGGTATTAGGGTTAGGATATTAGGGTTAGGGTTATGGTATTAGGGTTAGGGGTAGGGGTAGGGTATTAGGGTTAGGGTTTTAGGGTTAGGGTATTAAGTTTAGGGTTATTAGGGTTAGGGTTCGAATAAGGGTTAGGGTTCGTATTAGGGTTAGGTTTATGGTATTAGGGTTAGGATATTAGGGTTAGGGTTATGGTATTAGGGTTAGGGGTAGGGGTAGGGTATTAGGGTTAAGGTTTTAGGGTAATTGTTAGGTTTAGGGTTTTAGGTTTAGGGTTAAGGTTTTAGGGTTAGGGTTTTAGGGTTAGTGTTAGGGTTAGGGTTTTAGGGTTAGCGTTAGTGTTAGGGTTTTATGTTTAGGGTTAGGGTTCGTGTTAGGGTTAGGGTAATTACGGTTAAGGTTAGGGTTAGAATATTAGGGTTAAAGTTATGGTAATTAGGGATATTAGGTTTACGGTTAGGGTTATTAGGATTAGGGTTAGGGTATTAGGGTTAGGGTATTAGGGTTAGGGTTATTAGTGTTAGTGTTAGGGTAACTGGTTAGGGTTCGGATTAGAGTTAGGGTTAGGGTATTAGGATTAGGGTTTTAGGGTTAGGGTTCGTATTAGGTTTTTGGGTTAGGGTTAGGGCTATGGTTAGGGTTCGTATTAGGGTTAGTATTAGGGTTAGGGTTTTAGGGTTAGGGTTAGGGGTTAGGTTTATTAGTGTTAGGGTTAGTGTTCATATTAGGGTTAGGGTTTGGGTTTTAGGGTTAGGGTTTGGATTAGGGGTTAGGGTTCGGGTTTGGATTAGGGTTAGGATTCGTATTAGGATTAGGATTCATATTCGTATTAGGATTCGTATTAGGGTTAGGGTTCATGTTAGGGTTAAAGGTAGGGGTTAGGGGTTAGGGTTAGGGGTTATGGTTAGGGGTTAGGGTTAGGGGGTTAGGGTATTAGTGTTAGGGTTAGGGTTTTAGGGTTAGGGTTCATATTAGGGTTAGGGTTGTTAGGGTTAGGGTTATTGGTGTTAGGGTTAGGTGTTAGGGTTTTAGGGTTAGGATTAGGGTTAGGGTATTAGGGTTAGAGTATTAGGGTTAGGTTATTAGGGTTAGTGTTAGGGTTAGGGTTCGTATTAGGGTTAGGGTTAAGGTTTGGGCTAGGGTTTGTATTATGGTTAGAATAAGGGTATTAGGGTTAGGGTATCACGGTTAGGTTATTAGGGTTTGGGTATGGGTATTAGGGTTAGAGTTAATGTATTAGAGTTAGGGTATTAGGGTGAGAGTTAGGGTTAGGGTATTAGGGTTAGGGTTTTAGGGTTATAGGGTTAGGGTATTAGGGTTAGGGTTATTAGGGTTAGGGTTAGGGTTTAGGGTAATTAGTGTTAGGGTTAGTGTTCATATTAGGGTTAGGGTTTTAGGGTTAGGGTTTCGGTTAGGGTTTTAGGGTTAGGGCTTTAGGTTTAAGGTTAGGGTTCGTGTTAGGGTTCATGTTAGGGTTATGGTATTAGCGTTAGGGTTAGGGGATTAGGGTTAGGGTTAGGGTATTAGGGTTAGGGAATTAGAGTTAGTGTTAGGGTATTAGGGATAGGGTTAGTGTTATGGTTCACATTAGGTTTAGTATTAGGATTAGGGTATAAGGGTTAGGGTTAGGGATACTAAGGTTAGGGTTAGGGAATTAGGGTAAGGGTTGGGGTAAGGGTTAGAGTTTTAGGGTTAGGGTTCGTGTTGGGGTTAGGGTTATTGTTAGGGTTCGTATTAGGGTTAGGGTTGTTAGGGTTAGGGTATTAGAGTTAGTGTTAAGGTATTAGGGATAGGGTTAGGGTTATGGTTCGCATTAGGTTTATTGTTTGGATTAGGGTATAAGAGTTAGGGTTAGGGATACTAAGGTTAGGGTTAGGGAATGAGGCTTAGGGTAAGGGTTAGGGTTGGGGTAAGGGTTAGAGTTTTAGGGTTAGGGTTCGTGTTGGGGTTAGGGTTATGGTTAGGGTTCGTATTAGGGTTAGGGTTGTTAGGGTTAGGGTATTAGGGTTAGGGTTCAAATTAGGTTAGGGTTCGTATTAGGGTTAGGGTATTAGGGTTAGGGTTAGGGTATTAGGGTTAGGGTATTAGGGTTAGGGTTATGGATATGTTATTAGGGTTAGGGTTAGGGTTTTAGAGTTTTAGGGTTAGGGTTATTAGGGTTAGGGTTATGGGTAGGGGTAGAGTTAGGGTATTAGGGATAGGGTTTTAGGGTTAGTGTTAGGGTTTTACGTTTAGGGTTAGGGTTTCAGGGTTATGGTATTAAGTTTAGGGTTATTAGGGTTAGGGTTCGAATAAGGGTTAGGGTTCGTATAAGGGTTAGGGTTATGGTATTAGGGTTAGGGTTATGGTATTAGGGCTAGGGGTAGGGTTAGGGTTTTATGGTTAGGGTTAGGGTTCGTGTTAGGGTTAGGGTAATTATGGTTAGGGTTAGGGTTAGAATATTAGGAGTAGGGTTATGGTAATTAGGAATATTATCGTTACGGTTAGGGTTATTAGGGTTAGGGTTAGGGTATTAGGGTTAGTTTTAGGGTTAGGTTATTAGGGTTAGGGTATTAGGGTTAGGGTTATTAGTGTTAGTGTTAGGGTTAGTGGTTTGGGTTCGGATTAGAGTTAGGGTTAGGATATTAGGGTTAGGGTTTTACGGTAATTGTTAGGTTTAGGTTTTAGGTTTAGGGTTAATGTTTAAGGGTTAGGGTTTTAGGGTTAGGGTAAGGGTTTTAGGGTTAGCATTAACGTTAGGGTTTTATGGTTAGGGTTAGGATTCGTGTTAGGGTTAGGGTAATTACGGTTAGGGTTTGAATATTAGGGTTAGGATTATGGTAATTAGGTATATTAGGGTTACGGTTAGGGTTATTAGGGTTAGGGTATTAGGGTTAGTTTTAGGGTTAGGGTATTAGGGTTAGGGTTATTAGTGTTAGGGTTAGTGGTTAGGGTTCGGATTAGAGTTAGGATTAGGGTATTAGGATTAGGGTTTTAGGGTTAGGGTTATGGTTCGTATTAGGTTTTTGGGTTAGGGGTTAGGGCTAGGGTTAGGGTTCGTATTAGGGTTAGTATTAGGGTTAGGGTTTTAGGGTTAGGGTTAGGGGTTAGGGTTAGTAGTGTTAGGGTTAGTGTTCCTATTAGGGTTAGGGTTAGGGTTTTAGGGTTAGGGTTTGGGTTAGGGGTGAGGGTTAGTGGTGCGGGTTCGGATTAGGGTTAGGATTCGTATTAGGATTCGTATTCGTATTAGGGTTAGGGTACATGTTAGGGTTAGAGGTAGGGGTTAGGGGTTAGGGTTAGGGGTTATGGTTAGGGGTTAGGGTTAGGGTGTTAGGTTATTAGTGTTAGGGCTAGAGTTTTAGGGTTAGGGTTACGGTTCATATTAGGGTTAGGGTTGTTAGGGTTATTGGTGTTAGGGTTAGCGGTTAGGGTTTTAGGGTTAGGATTAGGGTTAGGGTATTAGGGTTAGGCTATTAGGGTTATTGTTAGGGATAGGGTTAGGGGAGTGGTTAGGTTTAGGGGTATGGTTAGGGTTTTGGTATCAGGGTTAGGGTTATGGTTTTAGGGTTAGTGTTAAGGTTAGGGTTAATGTTAGGGTTAGGTTTTTAGGGTTAGGGTTTTAGGGTTAGGGTTCATGTTAGGGTTAGGTTTCGGGTTAGGGTTATTAGGGTTAGGGTTAGGGTAATAGGGTTAGGGTTTTTAGGGTTAGGGTATTAGGGTTAGGGTTAGGTTATTAGGGTTAGGGTTCGCATTAGGGTTAGGATTTTAGGGTTAGGGTTCATATTAGGGTTAGGGGTTTGGGTTAGGGTTATCATTCGCATTAGGGTTAGGGTTAGGGAATTAGGGTTAGGGTTATTAGGGTTAGAGTTAGGGTATTAAGGTAAGGGTTGGGGTTAGGTTTTTTGGGTTAGGGTTCATAATAGGGTTTGGGTTTAGGGTTGGGGTTAAAGGTTAGGGTTAGGGTTTTAGGGTTAGGGTTTTAGGTTTAAGGTTAGGGTTCGTGTTAGGGTTAGGTATTAGGGTTAGGGTTATGGTATTAGGGTTAGGTTAGGGTATTAGGGTTAGGGTATTAGAGTTAGTGTTAGGGTATTAGGGACAGGGTTAGGGTTATGGTTCGCATTAGGTTTATTGTTAGGATTAGGGTATAAGAGTTAGGGTTAGGGATACTAAGGTTAGGGTTAGGGAATTAGGGTTATGGTAAGGGTTGGGGTAAGGGTTAGAGTTTTAGGGTTAGGGTTCGTTTTGGGGTTAGGGTTATGGTTAGGTTTCGTATTAGGGTTATGGTTTTAGGGTTAGTGTTAGGGTTAGGGTTTTAGGGTTATGGTTAAGGTTAGGGTTAAGGTTAGGGTTAGGACAATAGGGTTAGAGTTAGGGTTTTAGGGTTAGGGTTCATGTTAGGGTTAGGTTTCGGGTTAGGGTTCTTAGGGTTAGGGTTAGGTTATTAGGGTTTGGGTTCGTATTAGGGGTTTGGGTTAGGCTTATGGTTTGCATTAGGGTTAGGGTTAGGATTAGGGAATTAGGGTTAGGGTTATTAGGGTTAGAGTTAGGGTATTAGGGTTGGGGTTAGGTTTTTAGGGTTAGGGTTCGCATTAGGGTTAGGGGTTAAGGTTAGTTAGGGTTAGGGTTCATATTAGGGTTTGGGTTTAGGGTTAGGGTTAGAGGTTAGGGTTTTAGGGTTAGGGTTTTAGGTTTAAGGTTATGGTTCGTGTTAGGGTTCGTGTTAGGGTTATGGTATTAGGGTTAGGGTTAGGGCTATGGTATTAGGGTTAGGGTATTAGAGTTAGTGTTAGGGTATTAGGGATAGGGTTAGGGTTATGGTTCGCATTAGGTTTAGTGTTAGGATTAGGGTAAAAGGGTTAGGGTTAGGGTTAGGGATACCAAGGTTAGGGTTAGGGAATTAGGGTTAGGGTAAGGGTTGGGGTTGGGGAAAGGGTTAGAGTTTTAGGGTTAGGGTTCGTGTTGGGGTTAGGGTTATGGTTAGGGTTCGTATTAGGGTTAGGGCTGTTAGGGTTAGGGTATTAGAGTTAGTGTTAGGGTATTAGGGATAGGGATAGGGTTATGGTTCGCATTAGGTTTAGTGTTAGGATTAGGGTATAAGGGTTAGGGTTCGGGATACTAAGGTTAGGGTTAGGGAATTAGGGTTAGGGAATTAGGGTTAGGGTAAGGGTTGGGGTAAGGGTTAGAGTTTTAGGGTTAGGGTACGTGTTGGGGTTTGGGTTATGGTTAGGGTTTGTATTAGGGTTAGGGTTGCTAGGGTTACGGTATTAGGGTTAGGGTTCAAATTAGGTTAGGGTTCATATTATGGTTAGGATATTAGGGTTAGGGTTAGGGTATAGGGGTTAGGGTTAGGGTATTAGGGTTATGGTTATGGATATGTTCTTAGGGTTAGGGTTTTAGAGTTTTAGGGTAAGGGTTATTAGGGTTAGGGTTAGGGGTAGGGTTAGGGTATTAGGGTTAGGGTTTTAGGGTTAGTGTTAGGGTTTTAGGTTTAGGGTTAGGGTTTTAGGGTTAGGGTATTAAGTTTAGGGTTATTAGGGTTAGGGTTCGAATAAGGGTTAGGGTTCGTATTAGGGTTAGGTTTATGGTATTAGGGTTAGGATATTAGGGTTATTGTTATGGTATTAGGGTTAGGGGTAGGGGTAGGGTATTAGGGTTAAGGTTTTAGGGTAATTGTTAGGTTTAGGGTTTTAGGTTTAGGGTTAAGGTTTTAGGGTTAGGGTTTTAGGGTTAGTGTTAGGGTTAGGGTTTTAGGGTTAGCGTTAGTGTTAGGGTTTTATGTTTAGGGTTAGGGTTCGTGTTAGGGTTAGGGTAATTACGGTTAAGGTTAGGGTTAGAATATTAGGGTTAGGGTTATGGTAATTAGGGATATTAGGTTTACGGCTAGGGTTATTAGGATTAAGGTTAGGGTATTAGGGCAAGGGTATTAGGGTTAGGGTTATTAGTGTTAGTGTTAGGGTTACTGGTTAGGGTTCGGATTAGAGTTAGGGTTAGGGTATTAGGATTAGGGTTTTAGGGTTAGGGTTCGTATTAGGTTTTTGGGTTAGGGTTAGGGCTATGGTTAGGGTTCGTATTAGGGTTAGTATTAGGGTTAGGGTTTTAGGGTTAGGGTTAGGGGTTAGGTTTATTAGTGTTAGGGTTAGTGTTCATATTAGGGTTAGGGTTTGGGTTTTAGGGTTAGGGTTTGGATTAGGGGTTAGGGTTCGGGTTTGGATTAGGGTTAGGATTCGTATTAGGATTAGGATTCGTATTCGTATTAGGATTCGTATTAGGGTTAGGGTTCATGTTAGGGTTAAAGGTAGGGGTTAGGGTTAGGGGTTAGGGTTAGGGGTTATGGTTAGGGGTTAGGGGTAGGGGTTAGGGTATTAGTGTTAGGGTTAGGGTTTTAGGGTTAGGGTTCATATTAGGGTTAGGGTTGTTAGGGTTAGGGTTATTGGTGTTAGGGTTAGGGGTTAGGGTTTTAGGGTTAGGATTAGGGTTAGGGTATTAGGGTTAGAGTATTAGGGTTAGCTTATTAAGGTTAGGGTTAGGGTTCGTATTAGGGTTAGGGTTAAGGTTTGGGCTAGCGTTTGTATTATGGTTAGGATAAGGGTATTAGGGTTAGGGTATCACGGTTAGGTTATTAGGGCTTGGGTATGGGTATTAGGGTTAGAGTTAATGTATTAGAGTTAGGGTTAGGGTATTAGGGTGAGAGTTAGGGTTAGGGTATTAGGGTTAGGGTTTTAGGGTTATAGGGTTAGGGTATTAGGGTTAGGGTTATTAGGGTTAGGGTTAGGGTTTAGGGTAATTAGGGTTAGGGTTAGTGTTCATATTAGGGTTAGGGTTAGGGTTTTAGGGTTAGGGTTTGGGTTAGGGTTTTAGGGTTAGGGCTTTAGGTTTAAGGTTAGGGTTCGTGTTAGGGTTCATGTTAGGGTTATGGTATTAGCGTTAGGGTTAGGGGATTAGGGTTAGGGTTAGGGTATTAGGGTTAGGGTATTAGAGTTAGTGTTAGGGTATTAGGGATAGGGTTAGTGTTATGGTTCGCATTAGGTTTAGTATTAGGATTAGGGTATGAGGGTTAGGGTTAGGGTTAGGGATACTAAGGTTAGGGTTAGGGAATTAGGGTAAGGGTTGGGGTTGGGGTAAGGGTTAGAGTTTTAGGGTTAGGGTTCGTGTTGGGGTTAGGATTATGGTTTGGGTTCGTATTAGGGTTAGGGTTGTTAGGGTTAGGGTATTAGAGTTAGTGTTAGGGTATTAGGGATAGGGTTAGGGTTCGCATTAGGTTTATTGTTTGGATTAGGGTATAAGAGTTAGGGTTAGGGATACTAAGGTTAGGGTTAGGGAATTAGGGTTAGGGTAAGGGTTAGGGTTGGGGTAAGGGTTAGAGTTTTAGGGTTAGGGTTCGTGTTGGGGTTAGGGTTATGATTATGGTTCATTATTAGGGTTAGGGTTGTTAGGGTTAGGGTATTAGGGTTAGGGTTCAAATTAGGTTAGGGTTAGGGTTCGTATTAGAGTATTAGGGTTAGGGTTAGGGTATTAGGGTTAGGGTATTAGGGTTAGGGTTATGGATATGTTATTAGGGTTAAGGTTTTAGAGTTTTAGGGTTAGGGTTATTAGGGTTAGGGTTATGGGTAGGGGTAGAGTTAGGGTATTAGGGATAGGGTTTTAGGGTTAGTGTTAGGGTTTTACGTTTAGGGTTAGGGTTTTAGGGTTAGGGTATTAAGTTTAGGGTTATTAGGGTTAGGGTTCGAATAAGGGTTAGGGTTCGTATAAGGGTTAGGGTTATGGTATTAGGGTTAGGGTTATGGTATTAGGGTTAGGGGTAGGGTTAGGGTTTTATGGTTAGGGTTAGGGCTCGTGTTAGGGTTAGGGTAATTACGGTTAGGGTTAGGGTTAGAATATTAGGATTAGGGTTATGGTAATTAGGAATATTAGGGTTACGGTTAGGGTTATTAGGGTTAGGGTTAGGGTATTAGGGTTAGGTTTAGGGTTAGGGATTTAGGGTAAGGGTATTAGGGTTAGGGTTATTAGTGTTAGTGTTAGGGTTAGTGGTTTGGGTTCGGATTAGAGTTAGGGTTAGGGTATTAGGGTTAGGGTTTTACGGTAATTGTTAGGTTTAGGTTTTAGGTTTAGGGTTAATGTTTTAGGGTTAGGGTTTTAGGGTTAGGGTAAGGGTTTTAGGGTTAGCATTAGTGTTAGGGTTTTATGGATAGGGTTAGGATTCGTGTTAGGGTTAGGGTAATTACGGTTAGGGTTAGGGTTTGAATATTAGGGTTAGGATTATGGTAATTAGGTATATTAGGGTTACGGTTAGGGTTATTAGGGTTAGGGTATTAGGGTTAGTTTTAGGGTTAGGGTATTAGGGTTAGGGTTATTAGTGTTAGTGTTAGGGTTAGTGGTTAGGGTTCGGATTAGAGTTAGGATTAGGGTATTAGGATTAGGGTTTTAGGGTTAGGGTTATGGTTCGTATTAGGTTTTTGGGTTAGGGGTTAGGGCTAGGGTTAGGGTTCGTATTAGGGTTAGTATTAGGTTTTAAGGGTTAGTGTTAGAGGTTAGGGTTAGTAGTGTTAGGGTTAGTGTTCCTATTAGGGTTAGGGTTAGGGTTTTAGGGTTAGGGTTTGGGTTGGGGGTGAGGGTTAGGGGTTCGGGTTCGGATTAGGGTTAGGATTCGTATTAGGATTAGTATTCGTATTAGGGTTAGGGTACATGTTAGGGTTAGAGGTAGGGGTTAGGGTTAGGGGTAAGGGGTTAGGGTTAGGGGTTATGGTTAGGGGTTAGGGTTAGGGTGTTCGGTTATTAGTGTTAGGGCTAGAGTTTTAGGGTTAGGGTTACGGTTCATATTAGGGTTAGGGTTGTTAGGGTTATTGGTGTTAGGGTTAGCGGTTAGGGTTTTAGGGTTAGGATTAGGGTTAGGGTATTAGGGTTAGGCTATTAGGGTTATTGTTAGGGATAGCGTTAGGGGAGTGGTTAGGTTTAGGGGTATGGTTAGGGTTAGGGTATCAGGGTTAGGGTTATGGTTTTAGGGTTAGTGTTAGGGTTAGGGTTTTAGGGTTAGGGTTAAGGTTAGGGTTAAGGTTAGGGTTAGGTTTTTAGGGTTAGGGTTTTAGGGTTAGGTTCATGTTAGGGTTAGGTTTCGGGTTAGGGTTATTAGGGTTAGGGTTAGGGTAATAGGGTTAGGGTTTTTAGGGTTAGGGTATTAGGGTTAGGGTTAGGTTATTAGGGTTAGGGTTCGCATTAGGGTTAGGATTTTAGGGTTAGGGTTCATATTAGGGTTAGGGGTTTGGGTTAGGGTTATCATTCGCATTAGGGTTAGGGAATTAGGGTTAGGGTTATTAGGGTTAGAGTTAGGGTATTAGGGTAAGGGTTGGGGTTAGGTTTTTTGGGTTAGGGTTCATAATAGGGTTTGGGTTTAGGGTTGGGGTTAAAGGTTAGGGTTAGGGTTTTAGGGTTAGGGTTTTAGGTTTAAGGTTAGGGTTCATGTTAGGGTTAGGTATTAGGGTTAGGGTTATGGTATTAGGGTTAGGTTAGGGTATTAGGGTTAGGGTATTAGAGTTAGTGTTAGGGTTTTTAGGGACAGGGTTAGGGTTATGGTTCGCATTAGGTTTATTGTTAGGATTAGGGTATAAGGGTTAGGGTTAGGGTTAGGGATACTAAGGTTAGGGTTAGGGAATTAGGGTTATGGTAAGGGTTGGGGTAAGGGTTAGAGTTTTAGGGTTAGGTTTCGTATTAGGGTTATGGTTTTAGGGTTAGTGTTAGGGTTAGGGTTTTAAGGTTATGGTTAAGGTTAGGGTTAAGGTTAGGGTTAGGACAATAGGGTTAGAGTTAGGGTTTTAGGGTTAGGGTTAGGGTTCATGTTAGGGTTAGGTTTCGGGTTAGGGTTTTTAGGGTTAGGGTTAGGTTATTAGGGTTTAGGTTCGTATTAGGGGTTTGGGTTAGGCTTATGGTTTGCATTAGGGTTAGGGTTAGGGAATTAGGGTTAGGGTTATTAGGGTTAGAGTTAGGGTATTAGGGTTGGGGTTAGGTTTTTAGGGTTAGGGTTCGCATTAGGGTTAGGGGTTAAGGTTAGTTAGGGTTAGGGTTCATATTAGGGTTTGGGTTTAGGGTTAGGGTTAGAGGTTAGGGTTTTAGGGTTAGGGTTTTAGGTTTAAGGTTATGGTTCGTGTTAGGGTTCGTGTTAGGGTTATGGTATTAGGGTTAGGGTTAGGGCTAGGGTATTAGGGTTAGGGTATTAGAGTTAGTGTTAGGGTATTAGGGATAGGGTTAGGGTTATGGTTCGCATTAGGTTTAGTGTTAGGATTAGGGTAAAAGGGTTAGGGTTAGGGTTAGAGATACCAAGGTAAGGGTTAGGGAATTAGGGTTAGGGTAAGGGTTGGGGTTGGGGAAAGGGTTAGAGTTTTAGGGTTAGGGTTCGTGTTGGGGTTAGGGTTATGGTTAGGGTTCGTATTAGGGTTAGGGTTGTTAGGGTTAGGGTATTAGAGTTAGTGTTAGGGTATTAGGGATAGGGATAGGGTTATGGTTCGCATTAGGTTTAGTGTTAGGATTAGGGTATAAGGGTTAGGGTTCGGGATACTAAGGTTAGGGTTAGGGAATTAGGGTTAGGGAATTAGGGTTAGGGTAAGGGTTGGGGTTAGGGTTAGAGTTTTAGGGTTAGGGTACGTGTTGGGGTTAGGGTTATGGTTAGGGTTTGTATTAGGGTTAGGGTTGTTAGGGTTACGGTATTAGGGTTAGGGTTCAAATTAGGTTAGGGTTCATATTATGGTTAGGATATTAGGGTTAGGGTTAGGGTATAGGGGTTAGGGTTATGGTATTAGGGTTATGGTTATGGATATGTTCTTAGGGTTAGGGTTAGGGTTTTAGAGTTTTAGGGTAAGGGTTATTAGGGTTAGGGTTAGGGGTAGGGTTAGGGTATTAGGGTTAGGGTTTTAGGGTTAGTGTTAGGGTTTTAGGTTTAGGGTTAGGGTTTTAGGGTTAGGGTATTAAGTTTAGGGTTATTAGGGTTAGGGTTCGAATAAGGGTTAGGGTTCGTATTAGGGTTAGGTTTATGGTATTAGGGTTAGGATATTAGGGTTAGGGTTAGGGTTATGGTATTAGGGTTAGGGGTAGGGGTAGGGTATTAGGGTTAAGGTTTTAGGGTAATTGTTAGGTTTAGGGTTTTAGGTTTAGGGTTAGGGTTTTAGGGTTAGGGTTTTAGGGTTAGTGTTAGGGTTAGGGTTTTAGGGTTAGCGTTAGTGTTAGGGTTTTATGTTTAGGGTTAGGGTTCGTGTTAGGGTTAGGGTAATTACGGTTAAGGTTAGGGTTAGAATATTAGGGTTAGGGTTATGGTAATTAGGGATATTAGGTTTACGGTTAGGGTTATTAGGATTAGGGTTAGGGTATTAGGGTTAGGGTATTAGGGTTAGGGTTATTAGTGTTAGTGTTAGGGTTACTGGTTAGGGTTCGGATTAGAGTTAGGGTTATGGTATTAGGATTAGGGTTTTAGGGTTAGGGTTCGTATTAGGTCTTTGGGTTAGGGTTAGGGCTATGGTTAGGGTTCGTATTAGGGTTAGTATTAGGGTTAGGGTTAGGGTTTTAGGGTTAGGGTTAGGGGTTAGGTTTATTAGTGTTAGGGTTAGTGTTCATATTAGGGTTAGGGTTTGGGTTTTAGGGTTAGGGTTTGGATTAGGGGTTAGGGTTCGGGTTTGGATTAGGGTTAGGATTCGTATTAGGATTAGGATTCGTATTCGTATTAGGGTTAGGGTTCATGTTAGGGTTAAAGGTAGGGGTTAGGGTTAGGGGTTAGGGTTAGGGGTTATGGTTAGGGTTAGGGGGTTAGGGTATTAATGTTAGGGTTTTAGGGTTAGGGTTCATATTAGGGTTAGGATTGTTAGGGTTAGGGTTATTGGTGTTAGGGTTAGGGGTTAGGGTTTTAGGGTTAGGATTAGGGTTAGGGTATTAGGGTTAGAGTATTAGGGTTAGCTTATTAAGGTTAGGGTTAGGGTTCGTATTAGGGTTAGGGTTAAGGTTTGGGCTAGCGTTTGTATTAGGGTTAGGATAAGGGTATTAGGGTTAGGTATTTCGGTTAGATTATTAGGGTTTGGGTAAGGGTATTAGGGTTAGAGTTAATGTATTAGAGTTAGGGTTAGGGTATAAGGGTGAGAGTTAGGGTTAGGGTATTAGGGTTAGGGTTTTAGGGTTATAGGGTTAGGGTATTAGGGTTAGGGTTATTAGGGTTAGGGTTTTAGGGTTAGGGTTAGGGGTTAGGGTAATTAGTGTTAGGGTTAGTATTCATACTAGGGTTAGGGTTTGGGTTTTAGGGTTAGGGTTTGGGTTAGGGGTTAGGGTTCGGGTTCGGATTAGGGTTATGGTTTGTTTTAGGATTAGGATTCGTATTTGTATTAGGATTCGTATTAGGGTTAGGGTTCATGTTAGGGTTAGAGGTAGGGGTTAGGGTTACGGGTTAGGGTATTAGTGTTAGGGTTAGGGTTTTAGGGTTAGGGTTCATATAAGGGTTAGGGTTGTTAGGGTTAGGGTTATTGGTGTTAGGGTTAGGGGTTAGGGTTTTAGGGTTAGGATTAGGGTTAGGGTATTAAGGTTAGGGTATTAGGTTTAGGTTATTAGGGTTCGTGTTAGGGTTAGGGTTCATATTAGGGTTAGGGTTAAGGTTTGGGTTCGGGTTTGTATAAGGGTTAGGATAAGGGTATTAGGGTTAGGGTATTAGGGTTAGGTTATTAGGGTTAGGGTTAGGGTTTTAGGGTTAGGGTTCATGTTAGGGTTAGGTTTCGGGTTAGGGCTTTTAGGGTTAGGGTTAGGGTATTAGGGTTAGGGTTATTAGGGTTCAGGTTAGGGGAGGGGTTATGTTTAGGGGTATGGGTAGGGTTAGGGTTAGGGTATCAGGGTTAGGGTTATGGTTTTAGGGTTAGTGTTAGGGTTAGGGTTTTAGGGTTAGGGTTAAGGTTAGGGTTAAGGTTAGGGTTAGGTTGTTAGGGTTAGGGTTTTAGGGTTAGGGTTCATGTTAGGATTACGTTTCGGGTTAGGGTTTTTAGGGTTAGGGTTAGGGTATTAGGGTTATGGTATTAGGGTTAGGGTTAGGGGATTAGGGTTAGGGTATTAGGGTTAGGGTATTAGAGTTATTGTTAGGGTATTAGGGATAGGGTTAGGGTTATGGTTCACATTAGGTTTAGTGTTATGATTAGGGTATAACGGTTAGGGTTAGGGATACTAAGGTTAGGGTTAGGGAATTAGGGTTAGGGTAAGGGTTGGGGTTGGAGTAAGCGTTAGAGTTTTAGGGTTAGGGTTCGTGTTGGGGTTAGGGTTATGGTTAGGGTTCGTATTAGGGTTGTTAGGGTTAGGGTATTAGAGTTAGTGTTAGGGTATTAGGGATAGGGTTAGGGTTATGGTTCGCATTAGGTTTAGTGTTAGGATTAGGTTAAAAGGGTTAGGGTTAGGGACACTAAGGTTAGGGTTAGGGAATTAGGGTTAGGGTAAGGGTTAGGGTTGGGGTAAGGGTTACAGTTTTAGGTTTAGGGTTCGTGTTGGGGTTAGGGTTATGGTTAGGGTTCTTATTAGGGTTAGGGTTAGGGTATTAGGGTTAGGGTTCAAATTAGGTTAGGGTTCGTATTAGGGTTAGGGTATTAGGGTTAAGGTTATGGATATGTTATTCGGTTTAGGGTTTTAGAGTTTTAGGGTTAGGGTTATTAGGGTTACGGTAATGGGTAGGGGTAGGGTTAGGGTATTAGGGATAGGGTTTTAGGGTTAGTGTTAGGGTTTTACGTTTAGGGTTAGGGTTTTAGGGTTAGGGTATTAAGTTTAGGGTTATTAGGGTTAGGGTTCGAATAAGGGTTAGGGTTCGTATTAGGGTTAGGTTTATGGTATTAGGGTTAGGGTATTAGGGTTAGGGTTATGGTATTAGGGTTAGGGGTAGTGTTAGGGTTTTATGGTTAGGATTCGTGTTAGGGTTAGGGTAATTACGGTTAGGGTTAGAATATTAGAGTTAGGGTTATGGTAATTAGGGATATTAGGGTTACGGTTAGGGTATTTAGGGTTAGGGCTAGGGTATTAGGGTTAGTTTTAGGGATAGGGTATTAGGGTTAGGGTATTAGGGTTAGGGTTATTAGTGTTAGTGTAAGTGGTTTGGGTTCGGATTAGAGTTAGGGTTAGGGTATTAGGGTTAGGGTTTTACGGTAAATGTTAGGTTTAGGGTTTTAGGTTTAGGGTTAATGTTTTAGGGTTAGGGTTTTAGGGTTAGCATTAGGGTTTTAGGGTTAGCGTTAGTGTTAGGGTTTTATGGTTAGGGTTAGGGTTCGTGTTAAGGTAATTACGGTTAGGGTTAGAATATTAGGGTTAGGGTT
Organism: Pseudophryne corroboree; assembly: GCF_028390025.1. Taxonomy (NCBI): domain Eukaryota; kingdom Metazoa; phylum Chordata; class Amphibia; order Anura; family Myobatrachidae; genus Pseudophryne; species Pseudophryne corroboree. The sequence continues at coordinate 653,834,444 of NC_086444.1, forward strand.
ATGGTAATTAGGGATATTAGGGTTACGGTTAGGGTTATCAGGGTTAGGGTATTAGGGTTAGTTTTAGGGTTAGGGTATTAGGGTTAGGGCATTAGGGTTAGGGTTATTAGTGTTAGGGTTAGTGTTAGGGTACGGATTAGAGTGAGGGTTAGGGTATTAGGGTTAGGGTTTTAGGGTTAGGGTTAGGGTTTGTATTAGGGTTAGTATTAGGGTTAGGGTTTTAGGGTTAGGGTTAGGGGTTAGGCTTAGTAGTGTTAGGGTTAGTGTTCATATTAGGGTTAGGGTTTAAGGGTTAGGGTTTGGGGTGAGGGCTAGGGTTAAGGTTCGTATTAGGGTTAGGATTAGGATTCGTATTGGTATTAGGATAAGGATTCGTAATAGGGTTAGGGTTCATGTTAGGGTTAGAGTTAGGGGTTAGGGTTAGGGGTTCTGGTCAGGGGTTATGGTTAGGGGGTTAGGGTATTATTGTTAGTGTTAGGGTTTTAGGGTTTTAGGGTTATGGTTAGGGCTCGTATTAGGGTTAGGGTTGTTAGGGTTAGGGTTATTAGTGTTAGGGTTAGGGTTAGGGTTTTAGGGTTAGGGTTGGGGTATTAGGGTTAGGGTATTAGGGTTAGGGTTCATGTTAGGGTTAGGGTTTGGGTTAGGGTTAAGGTTATTAGGGTTAGGGTAATAGGGTTAGGGTTTTTAGGGTTAGGGTATTAGGGTTAGGGTTATGGTATTAGTGTTAGGGTTCGCATTAGGGTTAGGGTTTTAGGGTGAGGGTTAGGGTTCGTATTAGGGTTAGGGTTTGTATTAGGGTTAGGGTATTAGGGTTAGTATATTAGGGTTAGGGTTAGGGTTTGTATTAGGTTTTAGGGTTAGGGTTATGGTTAGGGTTAGGCGTTAGGGTTAGTGGTTAGGGTTAGGGTTCAGGTTCTGGTTCGGGTTAGGGTTAGGATTCGTATTAGGATAAGGATTTGTATTCATATTCATATTAGGATTAGGATTCATATTAGGGTTAGGGTTCATGTTAGTGTTAGGGTTAGGATTAGGGGTTAGGGTTAGGGATAGGGTTAGGGTTAAGGGGTTAGTGTTAGGGTTAGGGGTTTAGTTTATTAGGGTTAGGGTTTTAGGGTTAAGGTTTTAGGGTTAGGGTTCGTGTTAGGGTTATGGTTAGGGTTCGTATTAGGGTTAGGGTTGTTAGGGTTAGGGTATTAGGATTAGGGTATTAAGGTTAGGGTTAGGTTTATTAGGGTTAGGGTTAATTTTAGGGTTAGGGTTCGTATAAGGGTTTGGGTATTAGGGTTAGGGTATTAGGGTTAGGGTTAGGGGATTAGGGTTAGGGTATTAGGGTTAGGGTTTTAGGGTTAGGGTTTTTGGGTTAGCGTTAGGGGTGAGGGTTAGGGGTTAGGGTAAGGTTTGGGTTAGGGTTAGGATTCGTATTAGGATTAGGATTCGTATTGGTATTAGGAAAATGATTCGTATTAGGGTTAGGGTTCATGTTAGGGTTAGAGTTAGGGGTTAGGGTTAGGGGTTCTGGTTAGGGGTTATGGTTAGGGGGTTAGGGTATTATTGTTAGTGTTAGGGTTTTAGGGTTTTAGGGTTATGGTTAGGGCTCGTATTAGGGTAAGGGTTGTTAGGGTTAGGGTTGTTAGGGTTAGGGTTATTGGTGTTAGGGTTAGGGTTTTAGGGTTAGGGTTGGGGTATTAGGGTTAGGGTATTAGGGTTAGGGTTCATGTTAGGGTTAGGGTTTGGGTTAGGCTTAAGTTTATTAGGGTTAATGTTAGGGTAATAGGGTTAGGGTTTTTAGGGTTAGGGTATTAGGGTTAGGGTTATGGTATTAGTGTTAGGGTTCACATTAGGGTTTTAGGGTGAGGGTTAGGGTTCGTATTAGGGTTAGGGGTTAGGGTTATGGTTCGCATTAGGGTTAGTGTTAGGATTAGGGTATTATGGTTAGGGATATTAGGGTTAGGGTTAGGGAATTAGGGTAGGGTAAGGGTTGGGGTTGGGTTTAGGGTTTTAGGATTAGGGTTCGTGTTAGGGTTATGGTTAGGGTTCGTATTAGGGTTAGGGTTGTTAGGGTTAGGGTATTAGGGTTAGGGTTATTAGTGGTAGAGTTAGGGTTAGGTTTTTAGGGTTAGTGTAATAAGTTTAGGGTTAGGGTTATTAGGGTTAGGGTTTGTATTAGGGTTTTAGGGTGAGGGTTAGGGTTCATATTAGGGTTAGGGGTTAGGGTTATGGTTCGCATTAGGGTTAGTGTTAGGTTTAGGGTATTAGGGTTAGTGTTAGGGATATTAGGGTTAGGGTTAGGGAATTAGGGCAGGGTAAGGGTTGGGGTTGGGTTTAGGATTTTAGGGTTAGGGTTCGTGTTAGGGTTAGGGTTATGGTTAGGGTTCGTATTAGGGTTAGGGTTGTTAGGGTTAGGGTATTAGGGTTAGGGTTATTAGTGATAGAGTTAGGGTTAGGGTTAGGTTTTTAGGGTTAGTATAATAAGTTTAGGGTTAGGGTTATTAGGGTTAGGGTTCGTATTAGGGTTAGGTTTATGTTATTAGGGTTAGGGTATTAGGGTTAGGGTTATGGTATTAGGGTTAGGGTTAGGGGTAGGGGTAGGGTATTAGGGTTAGGGTTTTAGGGTAAGTGTTAGGTTTAGGGTTTTAGGTTAGGGTTAAGATTTTAGAGTTAGGGTTTTAGGGTTAGTGTTAAGGTTAGGGTTTTAGTGTTAGCGTTAGTGTTAGGGTTTAATGGTTAGGGTTAGGATTCGTGTTAGGGTAATTACAGATAGGGTTAGAATATTATGGTTAGGGTTATGGTAATTAGGGATATTAGGGTTACGGTTAGGGTTATTAGGGTTAGGGTTACGGTATTAGGGTTAGTTTTAGGGATAGGGTAATAGGGTTAGGGTATTAGGGTTAGGGTTTTAGGGTTAGGGTTAGGGGTTAGGGTTATTAGTGTTAGGGTTAGTGTTCATATTAGGGCTAGGGTTTGGATTTTAGGGTTAGGGTTTGGGTTAGGGGTGAGGGTTAGGTGGAAGGGTTCGGGTTCGGATTAGGGTTAGGATTCGTATTAGGATTAGGATTCATATTCATATTAGGATTCGTATTAGGGTTAGGGTTAGGGTTTATGTAATGGTTAGAGGTAGGGGTTAGGGTTAGGGGTTAGGGTTAGTGGTTATGGTTAGGGTTTAGGGTTAGGGGGTTAGGGTATTATTGTTAGGGTTAGGGTTAGGGTTTTAGGGTTAGGGTTCATATTAGGGTTAGGGTTGTTAGGGTTAGGGTTATCGGTGTTAGGGTTAGGGGTTAGGGTTTTAGGGTTAGGATTAGGGTTATGGTATTAGGGTTAGGGTATTAGGGTTAGGTTATTAGGGTTAGTGTTAGGGTTAGGGTTGGTATTAGGGTTAGGGTTAAGGTTTGGGTTAGGGTTTGTATTAGGGTTAGGGTTAGGGTAAGGGTATTAGGGTTAGGGTTAGGGTATTAGGGTTAGGTTATTAGGGTTTGGGTAAGGGTATTAGGGTTAGAGTTAATGTATTAGAGTTATGGTTAGGGTATTAGGGTTAGGGTTTTAGGGTTATAGGGTTAGGGTATTACGGTTAGGGTTATTAGGGTTAGGGTTCGGGTAAGGGGAGGGGTTAGGTTTAGGGGTATGGGTAGGGTTAGGGTTAGGGTATCAGGGTTAGGGTTATGGTTTTAGGGTTAGTGTTAGGGTTAGGGTCTTAGGGTTAGGGTTAAGGTTAGGGTTAGGTTTTTAGGGTTAGAGTTAGGGTATTTGGGTTGGGGTTAGGTTTTTAGGGTAAGTGTTCGCATTAGGGTTAGGGGTTAAGGTTAGTTAGGGTTAGGGTTCATATTAGGGTTTGGATTTAGGGTTAGGGTTAGAGGTTAGGGTTAGGGTTTTAGGGTTATGGTTTTAGGTTTAAGGTTATGGTTCGTGTTAGGGTTCGTGTTAGGGTTAGGGTATTAGGGTTAGGGTTCGTGTTGGGATTAGGGTTATGGTTAGGGTTCGTATTAGGGTTAGGGTTGTTAGGGTTAGGGTATTAGAGTTAGTGTTAGGGTATTAGGGTTAGCGTTATGGTTCGCATTAGGTTTAGTGTTAGGATTAGGGTATAAGGGTTAGGGTTAGGGATACTAAGGTTAGGGTTAGGGAATTAGGGTTAGGGTAAGGGTTGGAGTTGGGGTAAGGGTTAGAGTTTTAGGGTTAGGGTTCGTGTTGGGGTTAGGGTTATGGGCCCTCATTCCGAGTTGATCGGTCGCAAGGCGAATTTAGCAGAGTTACACACGCTAAGCCGCCGCCTACTGGGAGTGAATCTTAGCTTCTTAAAATTGCGACCGATGTATTCGCAATATTGCGATTACTAACTACTTAGCAGTTTCAGAGTAGCTCCAGACTTACTCTGCCTGTGCGATCATTTCAGTGCTTGTCGTTCCTGGTTGACGTCACAAACACACCCAGCGTTCGCCCAGGCACTCCCACCGTTTCTCCGGCCACTCCTGCGTTTTTTCCGGAAACGGTAGCGTTTTCAGCCACACGCCCCTGAAACGCCGTGTTTCCGCCCAGTAACACCCATTTCCTGTCAATCACATTACGTTCGCCGGAGCGAAGAAAAAGCCGTGAGTAAAAATACTTTCTTCATAGTAAAGTTACTTGGCGCAGTCGCAGTGCGAACTTTGCGCATGCGTACTAAGCGGATTTTCACTGCGATGCGATGAAAAATACCGAGCGAACAACTCGGAATGAGGGCCATGGTTTGTATTAGGGTTAGGGTTGTTAGGGTTACGGTATTAGGGTTAGGGTTCAAATTAGGTTAGGGTTCATATTAGGGTTAGGGTATTAGGGTTAGGGTTAGGGTATAAGGGTTAGGGTATTAGGGTTAGGGTTATGGATATGTTATTAGGGTTAGGGTTTTAGAGTTTTAGGGTTAGGGTTATTAGGGTTAGGGTTTTAGGGTTATAGGGTTAGGGTATTACGGTTAGGGTTATTAGGGTTAGGGTTCGGGTAAGGGGAGGGGTTAGGTTTAGGGGTATGGGTAGGGTTAGGGTTAGGGTATCAGGGTTAGGGTTATGGTTTTAGGGTTAGTGTTAGGGTTAGGGTCTTAGGGTTAGGGTTAAGGTTAGGGTTAGGTTTTTAGGGTTAGAGTTAGGGTATTTGGGTTGGGGTTAGGTTTTTAGGGTAAGTGTTCGCATTAGGGTTAGGGGTTAAGGTTAGTTAGGGTTAGGGTTCATATTAGGGTTTGGATTTAGGGTTAGTGTTAGAGGTTAGGGTTAGGGTTTTAGGGTTATGGTTTTAGGTTTAAGGTTATGGTTCGTGTTAGGGTTCGTGTTAGGGTTAGGGTATTAGGGTTAGGGTTAGGGTAAGGGTTGGGGTTGGGGTAAGGGTTAGAGTTTTAGGGTTAGGGTTCGTGTTGGGATTAGGGTTATGGTTAGGGTTCGTATTAGGGTTAGGGTTGTTAGGGTTAGGGTATTAGAGTTAGTGTTAGGGTATTAGGGTTAGCGTTATGGTTCGCATTAGGTTTAGTGTTAGGATTAGGGTATAAGGGTTAGGGTTAGGGATACTAAGGTTAGGGTTAGGGAATTAGGGTTAGGGTAAGGGTTGGAGTTGGGGTAAGGGTTAGAGTTTTAGGGTTAGGGTTCGTGTTGGGGTTAGGGTTATGGTTTGTATTAGGGTTAGGGTTGTTAGGGTTACGGTATTAGGGTTAGGGCTCAAATTAGGTTAGGGTTCATATTAGGGTTAGGGTATTAGGGTTAGGGTTAGGGTATAAGGGTTAGGGTATTAGGGTTAGGGTTATGGATATGTTATTAGGGTTAGGGTTTTAGAGTTTTAGGGTTAGGGTTATTAGGGTTAGGGTTAGGGGTAGGGGTAGGGTTACAGTATTAGGGTTAGGGTTTTAGGGTTAGTGTTAGGGTTTTAGGTTTAGGGTTAGGGTTTTAGGGTTAGGGTATTAAGTTTAGGGTTATTAGCGTTAGGGTTTGAATAAGGGTTAGGGTTCGTATTAGGGTTAGGTTTATGGTATTAGGGTTAGGATATTAGGGTTAGGGTTATGGTATTAGGGTTAGGGTCTGGGGTAGGGTATTAGGGTTAGGTTTTTAGGGTAATTGTTATGTTTAGGGTTTTAGGTTTAGGGTTAAGGTTTTAGGGTTAGGGTTTTAGGGTTAGTGTTAGGGTTAGGGTTTTAGGGTTAGCGTTAGTGTTAGGGTTTTATGTTTAGGGTTAGGGTTCGTGTTAGGGTTAGGGTAATTACGGTTAAGGTTAGGGTTAGAATATTAGGGTTAGGGTTAAGGTAATTAGGGATATTAGGTTTACGGTTAGGGTTATTAGGGTTAGGGTTATTAGGGTTAGGGTTAGGGTATTAGGGTTAGGGTATAAGGGTTAGGGTTATTAGTGTTAGTGTTAGGGTTACTGGTTAGGGTTCGGATTAGAGTTAGGGTTAGGGTATTAGGATTAGGGTTTTAGGGTTAGGGTTAGGGGTCGTATTAGGTTTTTGGGTTAGGGTTAGGGCTATGGTTAGGTTTCGTATTAGGGTTAGTATTAGGGTTAGGGTTAGGGTTAGGGGTTAGGGTTATTAGTGTTAGGGTTAGTGTTCATATTAGGGTTAGGGTTTGGGTTTTAGGGTTAGGGTTTGGATTAGGGGTTAGGGTTCGGGTTCGGATAAGGGTTAGAATTCGTGTTAGGATTAGGATTCGTATTCGTATTAGGATTCGTATTAGCGTTAGCGTTCATGTTAGGGTTAAAGGTAGGGGTTAGGGGTTAGGGTTAGGGGTTATGGTTAGGGGTTAGGGTTAGGGGGTTAGGGTATTAGTGTTAGGGTTAGGGTTTTAGGGTTAGGGTTCATATTAGGGTTAGGGTTGTTAGGGTTAGGGTTATTGGTGTTAGGGTTAGGGGTTAGGGTTTTAGGGTTAGGATTAGGGTTAGGGTATTAGGGTTAGAGTATTAGGGTTAGGTTATTAGGGTTAGTGTTAGGGTTCGTATTAGGGTTAGGGTTAAGGTTTGGGTTAGGGTTTGTATTAGGGTTAGGATAAGGGTATTAGGGTTAGGGTATTACGGATAGGTTATTAGGGTTTGGGTAAGGGTATTAGGGTTAGAGTTAATGTATTAGAGTTAGGGTTAGGGTTTTAGGGTTATGGTTTTAGGTTTAAGGTTATGGTTCGTGTTAGGGTTCGTGTTAGGGTTAGGGTATTAGGGTTAGGGTTAGGGTAAGGGTTGGGGTTGGGGTAAGGGTTAGAGTTTTAGGGTTAGGGTTCGTGTTGGGATTAGGGTTATGGTTAGGGTTCGTATTAGGGTTAGGGTTGTTAGGGTTAGGGTATTAGAGTTAGTGTTAGGGTATTAGGGTTAGCGTTATGGTTCGCATTAGGTTTAGTGTTAGGATTAGGGTATAAGGGTTAGGGTTAGGGATACTAAGGTTAGGGTTAGGGAATTAGGGTTAGGGTAAGGGTTGGAGTTGGGGTAAGGGTTAGAGTTTTAGGGTTAGGGTTCGTGTTGGGGTTAGGGTTATGGTTTGTATTAGGGTTAGGGTTGTTAGGGTTACGGTATTAGGGTTAGGGTTCAAATTAGGTTAGGGTTCATATTAGGGTTAGGGTATTAGGGTTAGGGTTAGGGTATAAGGGTTAGGGTATTAGGGTTAGGGTTATGGATATGTTATTAGGGTTAGGGTTTTAGAGTTTTAGGGTTAGGGTTATTAGGGTTAGGGTTAGGGGTAGGGGTAGGGTTACAGTATTAGGGTTAGGGTTTTAGGGTTAGTGTTAGGGTTTTAGGTTTAGGGTTAGGGTTTTAGGGTTAGGGTATTAAGTTTAGGGTTATTAGGGTTAGGGTTCGAATAAGGGTTAGGGTTCGTATTAGGGTTAGGTTTATGGTATTAGGGTTAGGATATTAGGGTTAGGGTTATGGTATTAGGGTTAGGGTTAGGGGTAGGGTATTAGGGTTAGGGTTTTAGGGTAATTGTTAGGTTTAGGGTTTTAGGTTTAGGGTTAAGGTTTTAGGGTTAGGGTTTTAGGGTTAGTGTTAGGGTTAGGGTTTTAGGGTTAGCGTTAGGGTTTTATGTTTAGGGTTAGGGTTCGTGTTAGGGTTAGGGTAATTACGGTTAAGGTTAGGGTTAGAATATTAGGGTTAGGGTTAAGGTAATTAGGGATATTAGGTTTACGGTTAGGGTTATTAGGGTTAGGGTTATTAGGGTTAGGGTTAGGGTATTAGGGTTAGGGTATAAGGGTTAGGGTTATTAGTGTTAGTGTTAGGGTTACTGGTTAGGGTTCGGATTAGAGTTAGGGTTAGGGTATTAGGATTAGGGTTTTAGGGTTAGGGTTAGGGTTCGTATTAGGTTTTTGTGTTAGGGTTAGGGCTATGGTTAGGGTTCGTATTAGGGTTAGTATTAGGGATAGGGTTAGGGTTAGGGGTTAGGGTTATTAGTGTTAGGGTTAGTGTTCATATTAGGGTTAGGGTTTGGGTTTTAGGGTTAGGGTTTGGATTAGGGGTTAGGGTTCGGGTTCGGATAAGGGTTAGAATTCGTATTAGGATTAGGATTCGTATTCGTATTAGGATTCGTATTAGCGTTAGGGTTCATGTTAGGGTTAAAGGTGGGGGTTAGGGGTTAGGGTTAGGGGTTATGGTTAGGGGTTAGGGTTAGGGGGTTAGGGTATTAGTGTTAGGGTTACGGTTTTAGGGTTAGGGTTCATATTAGGGTTAGGGTTGTTAGGGTTAGGGTTATTGGTGTTAGGGTTAGGGGTTAGGGTTTTAGGGTTAGGATTAGGGTTAGGGTATTAGGGTTAGAGTATTAGGGTTAGGTTATTAGGGTTAGTGTTAGGGTTAGGGTTCGTATTAGGGTTAGGGTTAAGGTTTGGGTTAGGGTTTGTATTAGGGTTAGGATAAGGGTATTAGGGTTAGGGTATTACGGATAGGTTATTAGGGTTTGGGTAAGGGTATTAGGGTTAGAGTTAATGTATTAGAGTTAGGGTTAGGGTTTTAGGGTTATAGGGTTAGGGTATTAGGGTTAGGGTCATTAGGGTTAGGGCTAGGGTTTTAGTGTTAGGGTTAGGGGTTAGGGTAATTAGTGTTAGAGTTAGTGTTCATATTAGGGTTAGGGTTTGGGTTTTAGGGTTAGGGTTTAGGTTAGGGGTTAGGGTTCGGGTTCGGATTAGGGTTAGGGTTTGTTTTAGGATTAGGATTTGTATTCGTATTAGGATTCATATTAGCGTTAGGGTTAGGGTTCATGTTAGGGTTAGAGGTAGGGGTTAGGGTTACGGGTTAGGGGTTAGGGTTAGGGGTTATGGTTAGGGGTTAGGGTTAGGGGTTTAGGGTATTAGTGTTAGGGTTAGGGTTTTAGGGTTAGGGTTCATATTAGGGTTAGGGTTGTTAGGGTTAGGGTTATTGGTGTTAGGGTTAGGGGTTAGGGTTTTAGGGTTAGGATTAGGGTTAGGGTATTAAGGTTAGGGTATTAGGTTTAGGTTATTAGGGTTAGTGTTAGGGTTAGGGTTCGTATTAGGGTTATGGTTAAGGTTTGGGTTAGGGTTTGTATTAGGGTTAGGATAAGGGTATTAGGGTTAGGTATAGGGTATTAGGGTTAGGTTATTAGGGTTAGGGTTAGGGTTTTAGGGTTAGGGTTCATGTTAGGGTTAGGTTTCGGGTTAGGGCTTTTAGGGTTAGGGTTAGGGTATTAGGGTTAGGGTTATTAGGGTTCAGGTTAGGGGAGGGGTTAGGTTTAGGGGTATGGGTAGGGTTAGGGTAAGGGTATCAGGGTTAGGTTTATTGTTTTAGGGTTAGTGTTAGGGTTAGGGTTTTAGGGTTAGAGTTAAGGTTAGGGTTAAGGTTAGGGTTAGGTTGTTAGGGTTAGGGTTTTAGGGTTAGGGTTCATGTTAGGGTTAGGTTTCGGATTAGGGTTTTTAGGGTTAGGGTTAGGGTATTAGGGTTAGGTTATTAGGGTTAGGGTTAGGTTATTAGGGTTAGGGTGCGCATTAGGGTTAGGGTTTTAGGGTTAGGGTTAGATTTCGTATTAGGGTTAGGGGTTTGGGTTAGGGTTATGGTTCGCATTAGGGTTAGGGTTAGGATTAGGGAATTAGGGTTAGGGTTATTAGGGTTAGAGTTAGGGTATTAGGGTTAGGGTAAGGGTTGGGGTTAGGTTTTTAGGGTTAGGGTTCGCATTAGGGTTAGGGGTTAAGGTTATTTAGGATTAGGGTTCATAATATGGTTTGGGTTTAGGGTTAGGGTTAGAGGTTAGTGCTAGGGTTTTAGGGTTAGGGTTTTAGGTTTAAGGTTAGGGTTCGTGTTAGGGTTCGTGTTAGGGTTATGGTATTAGGGTTAGGGTTAGGGGATTAGGGTTAGGATATTAGGGTTAGGGTATTAGAGTTATTGTTAGGGTATTAGGGATAGGGTTAGGGTTAGGGTTCACATTAGGTTTAGTGTTAGGATTAGGGTATAAGGGTTAGGGTTAGGGATACTAAGGTTAGGGTTAGGTAATTAGGGTTAGGGTAAGGGTTGGGGTTGGAGTAAGCGTTAGAGTTTTAGGGTTAGGGTTCGTGTTGGGGTTAGGGTTATGGTTAGGGTTCGTGTTAGGGTTGTTAGGGTTAGGGTATTAGAGTTAGTGTTAGGGTATTAGGGATAGGGTTGGGGTTATGGTTCGCATTAGGTTTAGTGTTAGGATTAGGTTAAAAGGGTTAGGGTTAGGGATACTAAGGTTAGGGTTAGGGAATTAGGGTTAGGGTAAGGGTTAGGGTTGGGGTAAGGGTTAGAGTTTTAGGTTTAGGGTTCGTGTTGGGGTTAGTGTTATGGTTAGGGTTCGTATTAGGGTTAGGGTTGTTAGGTTTAGGGTATTAGGGTTAGGGTTCAAATTAGGTTAGGGTTAGGGTTCGTATTAGGGTTAGGGTATTAGGGTTAGGGTATTAGGGTTAAGGTTATGGATATGTTATTAGGGTTAGGGTTTTAGGGTTAGTGTTAGGGTTTTACGTTTAGGGTTAGGGTTTTAGGGTTAGGGTATTAAGTTTAGGGTTATTAGGGTTAGGGTTCGAATAAGGGTTAGGGTTCGTATTAGGGTTAGGTTTATGGTATTAGGGTTAGGGTATTAGGGTTAGGGTTATTGTATTAGGGTTAGGGGTAGTGTTAGGGTTTTATGGTTAGGGTTCGTGTTAGGGTTAGGGTAATTACGGTTAGGGTTAGAATATTAGGGTTAGGGTTATGGTAATTAGGGATATTAGGGTTATGGTTAGGGTTATTAGGATTAGGGTTAGGGTATTAGGGTTAGTTTTAGGGATAGGGTATTGGGGTTAGGGTATTAGGGTTAGGGTTATTAGTGTTAGGGTAAGTGGTTTGGGTTCGGATTAGAGTTAGGGTTAGGGTATTAGGGTTAGGGTTTTACGGTAAGTGTTAGGTTTAGGGTTTTGGGTTTACGGTTAATGTTTTATGGTTAGGGTTATAGGGTTAGGGTATTACGGTTAGGGTTATTAGGGTTAGGGTTCGGGTAAGGGGAGGGGTTAGGTTTAGGGGTATGGGTAGGGTTAGGGTTAGGGTATCAGGGTTAGGGTTATGGTTTTAGGGTTAGTGTTAGGGTTAGGGTCTTAGGGTTAGGGTTAAGGTTAGGGTTAGGTTTTTAGGGTTAGAGTTAGGGTATTTGGGTTGGGGTTAGGTTTTTAGGGTAAGTGTTCGCATTAGGGTTAGGGGTTAAGGTTAGTTAGGGTTAGGGTTCATATTAGGGTTTGGATTTAGGGTTAGGGTTAGAGGTTAGGGTTAGGGTTTTAGGGTTATGGTTTTAGGTTTAAGGTTATGGTTCGTGTTAGGGTTCGTGTTAGGGTTAGGGTATTAGGGTTAGGGTTCGTGTTGGGATTAGGGTTATGGTTAGGGTTCGTATTAGGGTTAGGGTTGTTAGGGTTAGGGTATTAGAGTTAGTGTTAGGGTATTAGGGTTAGCGTTATGGTTCGCATTAGGTTTAGTGTTAGGATTAGGGTATAAGGGTTAGGGTTAGGGATACTAAGGTTAGGGTTAGGGAATTAGGGTTAGGGTAAGGGTTGGAGTTGGGGTAAGGGTTAGAGTTTTAGGGTTAGGGTTCGTGTTGGGGTTAGGGTTATGGGCCCTCATTCCGAGTTGATCGGTCGCAAGGCGAATTTAGCAGAGTTACACACGCTAAGCCGCCGCCTACTGGGAGTGAATCTTAGCTTCTTAAAATTGCGACCGATGTATTCGCAATATTGCGATTACTAACTACTTAGCAGTTTCAGAGTAGCTCCAGACTTACTCTGCCTGTGCGATCATTTCAGTGCTTGTCGTTCCTGGTTGACGTCACAAACACACCCAGCGTTCGCCCAGGCACTCCCACCGTTTCTCCGGCCACTCCTGCGTTTTTTCCGGAAACGGTAGCGTTTTCAGCCACACGCCCCTGAAACGCCGTGTTTCCGCCCAGTAACACCCATTTCCTGTCAATCACATTACGTTCGCCGGAGCGAAGAAAAAGCCGTGAGTAAAAATACTTTCTTCATAGTAAAGTTACTTGGCGCAGTCGCAGTGCGAACTTTGCGCATGCGTACTAAGCGGATTTTCACTGCGATGCGATGAAAAATACCGAGCGAACAACTCGGAATGAGGGCCATGGTTTGTATTAGGGTTAGGGTTGTTAGGGTTACGGTATTAGGGTTAGGGTTCAAATTAGGTTAGGGTTCATATTAGGGTTAGGGTATTAGGGTTAGGGTTAGGGTATAAGGGTTAGGGTATTAGGGTTAGGGTTATGGATATGTTATTAGGGTTAGGGTTTTAGAGTTTTAGGGTTAGGGTTATTAGGGTTAGGGTTTTAGGGTTATAGGGTTAGGGTATTACGGTTAGGGTTATTAGGGTTAGGGTTCGGGTAAGGGGAGGGGTTAGGTTTAGGGGTATGGGTAGGGTTAGGGCTAGGGTATCAGGGTTAGGGTTAGGGTCTTAGGGTTAGGGTTAAGGTTAGGGTTAGGTTTTTAGGGTTAGAGTTAGGGTATTTGGGTTGGGGTTAGGTTTTTAGGGTAAGTGTTCGCATTAGGGTTAGGGGTTAAGGTTAGTTAGGGTTAGGGTTCATATTAGGGTTTGGATTTAGGGTTAGTGTTAGAGGTTAGGGTTAGGGTTTTAGGGTTATGGTTTTAGGTTTAAGGTTATGGTTCGTGTTAGGGTTCGTGTTAGGGTTAGGGTATTAGGGTTAGGGTTAGGGTAAGGGTTGGGGTTGGGGTAAGGGTTAGAGTTTTAGGGTTAGGGTTCGTGTTGGGATTAGGGTTATGGTTAGGGTTCGTATTAGGGTTAGGGTTGTTAGGGTTAGGGTATTAGAGTTAGTGTTAGGGTATTAGGGTTAGCGTTATGGTTCGCATTAGGTTTAGTGTTAGGATTAGGGTATAAGGGTTAGGGTTAGGGATACTAAGGTTAGGGTTAGGGAATTAGGGTTAGGGTAAGGGTTGGAGTTGGGGTAAGGGTTAGAGTTTTAGGGTTAGGGTTCGTGTTGGGGTTAGGGTTATGGTTTGTATTAGGGTTAGGGTTGTTAGGGTTACGGTATTAGGGTTAGGGCTCAAATTAGGTTAGGGTTCATATTAGGGTTAGGGTATTAGGGTTAGGGTTAGGGTATAAGGGTTAGGGTATTAGGGTTAGGGTTATGGATATGTTATTAGGGTTAGGGTTTTAGAGTTTTAGGGTTAGGGTTATTAGGGTTAGGGTTAGGGGTAGGGGTAGGGTTACAGTATTAGGGTTAGGGTTTTAGGGTTAGTGTTAGGGTTTTAGGTTTAGGGTTAGGGTTTTAGGGTTAGGGTATTAAGTTTAGGGTTATTAGGGTTAGGGTTTGAATAAGGGTTAGGGTTCGTATTAGGGTTAGGTTTATGGTATTAGGGTTAGGATATTAGGGTTAGGGTTATGGTATTAGGGTTAGGGTCTGGGGTAGGGTATTAGGGTTAGGTTTTTAGGGTAATTGTTATGTTTAGGGTTTTAGGTTTAGGGTTAAGGTTTTAGGGTTAGGGTTTTAGGGTTAGTGTTAGGGTTAGGGTTTTAGGGTTAGCGTTAGTGTTAGGGTTTTATGTTTAGGGTTAGGGTTCGTGTTAGGGTTAGGGTAATTACGGTTAAGGTTAGGGTTAGAATATTAGGGTTAGGGTTAAGGTAATTAGGGATATTAGGTTTACGGTTAGGGTTATTAGGGTTAGGGTTATTAGGGTTAGGGTTAGGGTATTAGGGTTAGGGTATAAGGGTTAGGGTTATTAGTGTTAGTGTTAGGGTTACTGGTTAGGGTTCGGATTAGAGTTAGGGTTAGGGTATTAGGATTAGGGTTTTAGGGTTAGGGTTAGGGTTCGTATTAGGTTTTTGGGTTAGGGTTAGGGCTATGGTTAGGTTTCGTATTAGGGTTAGTATTAGGGTTAGGGTTAGGGTTAGGGGTTAGGGTTATTAGTGTTAGGGTTAGTGTTCATATTAGGGTTAGGGTTTGGGTTTTAGGGTTAGGGTTTGGATTAGGGGTTAGGGTACGGGTTCGGATAAGGGTTAGAATTCGTGTTAGGATTAGGATTCGTATTCGTATTAGGATTCGTATTAGCGTTAGCGTTCATGTTAGGGTTAAAGGTAGGGGTTAGGGGTTAGGGTTAGGGGTTATGGTTAGGGGTTAGGGTTAGGGGGTTAGGGTATTAGTGTTAGGGTTAGGGTTTTAGGGTTAGGGTTCATATTAGGGTTAGGGTTGTTAGGGTTAGGGTTATTGGTGTTAGGGTTAGGGGTTAGGGTTTTAGGGTTAGGATTAGGGTTAGGGTATTAGGGTTAGAGTATTAGGGTTAGGTTATTAGGGTTAGTGTTAGGGTTCGTATTAGGGTTAGGGTTAAGGTTTGGGTTAGGGTTTGTATTAGGGTTAGGATAAGGGTATTAGGGTTAGGGTATTACGGATAGGTTATTAGGGTTTGGGTAAGGGTATTAGGGTTAGAGTTAATGTATTAGAGTTAGGGTTAGGGTTTTAGGGTTATGGTTTTAGGTTTAAGGTTATGGTTCGTGTTAGGGTTCGTGTTAGGGTTAGGGTATTAGGGTTAGGGTAAGGGTTGGGGTTGGGGTAAGGGTTAGAGTTTTAGGGTTAGGGTTCGTGTTGGGATTAGGGTTATGGTTAGGGTTCGTATTAGGGTTAGGGTTGTTAGGGTTAGGGTATTAGAGTTAGTGTTAGGGTATTAGGGTTAGCGTTATGGTTCGCATTAGGTTTAGTGTTAGGATTAGGGTATAAGGGTTAGGGTTAGGGATACTAAGGTTAGGGTTAGGGAATTAGGGTTAGGGTAAGGGTTGGAGTTGGGGTAAGGGTTAGAGTTTTAGGGTTAGGGTTCGTGTTGGGGTTAGGGTTATGGTTTGTATTAGGGTTAGGGTTGTTAGGGTTACGGTATTAGGGTTAGGGTTCAAATTAGGTTAGGGTTCATATTAGGGTTAGGGTATTAGGGTTAGGGTTAGGGTATAAGGGTTAGGGTATTAGGGTTAGGGTTATGGATATGTTATTAGGGTTAGGGTTTTAGAGTTTTAGGGTTAGGGTTATTAGGGTTAGGGTTAGGGGTAGGGGTAGGGTTACAGTATTAGGGTTAGGGTTTTAGGGTTAGTGTTAGGGTTTTAGGTTTAGGGTTAGGGTTTTAGGGTTAGGGTATTAAGTTTAGGGTTATTAGGGTTAGGGTTCGAATAAGGGTTAGGGTTCGTATTAGGGTTAGGTTTATGGTATTAGGGTTAGGATATTAGGGTTAGGGTTATGGTATTAGGGTTAGGGTTAGGGGTAGGGTATTAGGGTTAGGGTTTTAGGGTAATTGTTAGGTTTAGGGTTTTAGGTTTAGGGTTAAGGTTTTAGGGTTAGGGTTTTAGGGTTAGTGTTAGGGTTAGGGTTTTAGGGTTAGCGTTAGTGTTAGGGTTTTATGTTTAGGGTTAGGGTTCGTGTTAGGGTTAGGGTAATTACGGTTAAGGTTAGGGTTAGAATATTAGGGTTAGGGTTAAGGTAATTAGGGATATTAGGTTTACGGTTAGGGTTATTAGGGTTAGGGTTATTAGGGTTAGGGTTAGGGTATTAGGGTTAGGGTATAAGGGTTAGGGTTATTAGTGTTAGTGTTAGGGTTACTGGTTAGGGTTCGGATTAGAGTTAGGGTTAGGGTATTAGGATTAGGGTTTTAGGGTTAGGGTTAGGGTTCGTATTAGGTTTTTGTGTTAGGGTTAGGGCTATGGTTAGGGTTCGTATTAGGGTTAGTATTAGGGTTAGGGTTAGGGTTAGGGGTTAGGGTTATTAGTGTTAGGGTTAGTGTTCATATTAGGGTTAGGGTTTGGGTTTTAGGGTTAGGGTTTGGATTAGGGGTTAGGGTTCGGGTTCGGATAAGGGTTAGAATTCGTATTAGGATTAGGATTCGTATTCGTATTAGGATTCGTATTAGCGTTAGGGTTCATGTTAGGGTTAAAGGTAGGGGTTAGGGGTTAGGGTTAGGGGTTATGGTTAGGGGTTAGGGTTAGGGGGTTAGGGTATTAGTGTTAGGGTTACGGTTTTAGGGTTAGGGTTCATATTAGGGTTAGGGTTGTTAGGGTTAGGGTTATTGGTGTTAGGGTTAGGGGTTAGGGTTTTAGGGTTAGGATTAGGGTTAGGGTATTAGGGTTAGAGTATTAGGGTTAGGTTATTAGGGTTAGTGTTAGGGTTAGGGTTCGTATTAGGGTTAGGGTTAAGGTTTGGGTTAGGGTTTGTATTAGGGTTAGGATAAGGGTATTAGGGTTAGGGTATTACGGATAGGTTATTAGGGTTTGGGTAAGGGTATTAGGGTTAGAGTTAATGTATTAGAGTTAGGGTTAGGGTTTTAGGGTTATAGGGTTAGGGTATTAGGGTTAGGGTTATTAGGGTTAGGGCTAGGGTTTTAGTGTTAGGGTTAGGGGTTAGGGTAATTAGTGTTAGAGTTAGTGTTCATATTAGGGTTAGGGTTTGGGTTTTAGGGTTAGGGTTTAGGTTAGGGGTTAGGGTTCGGGTTCGGATTAGGGTTAGGGTTTGTTTTAGGATTAGGATTTGTATTCGTATTAGGATTCATATTAGCGTTAGGGTTAGGGTTCATGTTAGGGTTAGAGGTAGGGGTTAGGGTTACGGGTTAGGGGTTAGGGTTAGGGGTTATGGTTAGGGGTTAGGGTTAGGGGTTTAGGGTATTAGTGTTAGGGTTAGGGTTTTAGGGTTAGGGTTCATATTAGGGTTAGGGTTGTTAGGGTTAGGGTTATTGGTGTTAGGGATAGGGGTTAGGGTTTTAGGGTTAGGATTAGGGTTAGGGTATTAAGGTTAGGGTATTAGGTTTAGGTTATTAGGGTTAGTGTTAGGGTTAGGGTTCGTATTAGGGTTATGGTTAAGGTTTGGGTTAGGGTTTGTATTAGGGTTAGGATAAGGGTATTAGGGTTAGGTATAGGGTATTAGGGTTAGGTTATTAGGGTTAGGGTTAGGGTTTTAGGGTTAGGGTTCATGTTAGGGTTAGGTTTCGGGTTAGGGCTTTTAGGGTTAGGGTTAGGGTATTAGGGTTAGGGTTATTAGGGTTCAGGTTAGGGGAGGGGTTAGGTTTAGGGGTATGGGTAGGGTTAGGGTAAGGGTATCAGGGTTAGGTTTATTGTTTTAGGGTTAGTGTTAGGGTTAGGGTTTTAGGGTTAGAGTTAAGGTTAGGGTTAAGGTTAGGGTTAGGTTGTTAGGGTTAGGGTTTTAGGGTTAGGGTTCATGTTAGGGTTAGGTTTCGGATTAGGGTTTTTAGGGTTAGGGTTAGGGTATTAGGGTTAGGTTATTAGGGTTAGGGTTAGGTTATTAGGGTTAGGGTGCGCATTAGGGTTAGGGTTTTAGGGTTAGGGTTAGATTTCGTATTAGGGTTAGGGGTTTGGGTTAGGGTTATGGTTCGCATTAGGGTTAGGGTTAGGATTAGGGAATTAGGGTTAGGGTTATTAGGGTTAGAGTTAGGGTATTAGGGTTAGGGTAAGGGTTGGGGTTAGGTTTTTAGGGTTAGGGTTCGCATTAGGGTTAGGGGTTAAGGTTAGTTAGGATTAGGGTTCATAATATGGTTTGGGTTTAGGGTTAGGGTTAGAGGTTAGTGCTAGGGTTTTAGGGTTAGGGTTTTAGGTTTAAGGTTAGGGTTCATGTTAGGGTTCGTGTTAGGGTTATGGTATTAGGGTTAGGGTTAGGGGATTAGGGTTAGGATATTAGGGTTAGGGTATTAGAGTTATTGTTAGGGTATTAGGGATAGGGTTAGGGTTAGGGTTCACATTAGGTTTAGTGTTAGGATTAGGGTATAAGGGTTAGGGTTAGGGATACTAAGGTTAGGGTTAGGTAATTAGGGTTAGGGTAAGGGTTGGGGTTGGAGTAAGCGTTAGAGTTTTAGGGTTAGGGTTCATGTTGGGGTTAGGGTTATGGTTAGGGTTCGTGTTAGGGTTGTTAGGGTTAGGGTATTAGAGTTAGTGTTAGGGTATTAGGGATAGGGTTGGGGTTATGGTTCGCATTAGGTTTAGTGTTAGGATTAGGTTAAAAGGGTTAGGGTTAGGGATACTAAGGTTAGGGTTAGGGAATTAGGGTTAGGGTAAGGGTTAGGGTTGGGGTAAGGGTTAGAGTTTTAGGTTTAGGGTTCGTGTTGGGGTTAGTGTTATGGTTAGGGTTCGTATTAGGGTTAGGGTTGTTAGGTTTAGGGTATTAGGGTTAGGGTTCAAATTAGGTTAGGGTTAGGGTTAGGGTTCGTATTAGGGTTAGGGTATTAGGGTTAGGGTATTAGGGTTAAGGTTATGGATATGTTATTAGGGTTAGGGTTTTAGGGTTAGTGTTAGGGTTTTACGTTTAGGGTTAGGGTTTTAGGGTTAGGGTATTAAGTTTAGGGTTATTAGGGTTAGGGTTCGAATAAGGGTTAGGGTTCGTATTAGGGTTAGGTTTATGGTATTAGGGTTAGGGTATTAGGGTTAGGGTTATTGTATTAGGGTTAGGGGTAGTGTTAGGGTTTTATGGTTAGGGTTAGGGTTCGTGTTAGGGTTAGGGTAATTACGGTTAGGGTTAGAATATTAGGGTTAGGGTTATGGTAATTAGGGATATTAGGGTTATGGTTAGGGTTATTAGGATTAGGGTTAGGGTATTAGAGTTAGTTTTAGGGATAGGGTATTGGGGTTAGGGTATTAGGGTTAGGGTTATTAGTGTTAGGGTAAGTGGTTTGGGTTCGGATTAGAGTTAGGGTTAGGGTATTAGGGTTAGGGTTTTACGGTAAGTGTTAGGTTTAGGGTTTTGGGTTTACGGTTAATGTTTTAGGGTTAGGGTTTTAGGGTTAGGGTTAGCGTTAGTGTTAGGGTTTTATGGTTAGGGGTAGGGTTCGTGTTAGGGTTAGGGTAATTACAGTTAGGGTTAGAATATTAGGGTTAGGGTTATGGTAATTAGGGATATTAGGGTTACGGTTAGGGTTATCAGGGTTTGGGTATTAGGGTTAGTTTTAGGGTTAGGGTATTAGGGTTAGGGTATTAGGGTTAGGGTTATTAGTGTTAGTGTTAGGGTTAGTGGTTAGGGTTCGGATTAGAGTGAGGGTTAGGGTATTAGGGTTAGGGTTTTAGGGTTAGGGTTAGTATTAGGGTTCGTATTAGGGTTAGGGTTTTAGGGTTAGGGTTATGGGTTAGGGTTAGTAGTGTTAGGGTTAGTGTTCATATTAGGGTTAGGGTTTAAGGGTTAGGGTTTGGGGTGAGGGCTAGGGTTAGTGTTCATATTAGGGTTAGGATTAGGATTCGTATTGGTATTAGGATAAGGTTTCGTATTAGGGTTAGGGTTCGTGTTAGGGTTAGAGTTAGGGGTTAAGGTTAGGGGTTCTGGTTAGGGGTTATGGTTAGGGGGTTAGGGTATTATTGTTAGTGTTAGGATTTTAGGGTTTTAGGGTTATGGTTAGGGCTCGTATTAGGGTTAGAGTTGTTAGGTTTGTTAGGGCTAGGGTTATTAGTGTTAGGGTTAGGGTTAGGGTTTTAGGGTTAGGGTTGGGGTATTAGGGTTAGGGTTCATGTTAGGGTTAGGGTTTGGGTTAGGGTTAAGGTTATTAGGGTTAGGGTAATAGGGTTAGGGTTTTTAGGGTTAGGGTATTAGGGTTAGGGTTATGGTATTAGTGTTAGGGTTCGCATTAGGGTTAGGGTTTTAGGGTGAGGGTTAGGGTTCGTATTAGGGTTAGGGTTTGTATTAGGGTTAGGGTATTAGGGTTAGTATATTAGGGTTAGGGTTAGGGTTTGTATTAGGTTTTAGGGTTAGAGTTATGGTAAGGGTTAGGCGTTAGGGTTAGTGGTTAGGGTTAGGGTTCAGGTTCTGGTTCGGGTTAGGGTTAGGATTCGTATTAGGATAAGGATTTGTATTCATATTCATATTAGGATTAGGATTCATATTAGGTTTAGGGTCAGGGTTCGTGTTAGTGTTAGGGTTAGGATTAGGGGTTAGGGATAGGGTTAGGGGTAAGGGGTTAGTGTTAGGGTTAGGGGGTTAGTTTATTAGGGTTAGGGTTTTAGGGTTAGGGTTTTAGGGTTAGGGTTCGTGTTAGGGTTAGGGTTATGGTTAGGGTTCGTATTAGGGTTAGGGTTGTTAGGGTTAGGGTATTACGGTTAGGGTATTAAGGAAAGGGTTAGGTTTCTTAGGGTTAGGGTTAATTTTAGGGTTAGGGTTCGTATAAGGGTTTGGGTATTAGGGTTAGGGTTAGGGCATTAGGTTTAGGGTATTAGGGTTAGGGTTAGGGGATTAGGGTTAGGGTATTAGGGTTAGGGTTAGGGTTTTAGGGTTAGGGTTAGGGTTTTTGTTTTAGCGTTAGGGGTGACGGAAAGGGGTTAGGGTATGGTTTGGGTTAGGGTTAGGATTCGTATTAGGATTAGGATTAGGATTCGTATTGGTATTAGGAAAAGGATTCGTATTAGGGTAAGGGTTCGTGTTAGGGTTAGAGTTAGGGGTTAGGGTTAGGGGTTCTGGTTAGGGGTTATGGTTAGGGGGTTATTGTTAGTGTTAGGGTTTTAGGATTTTAGGGTTATGGTTAGGGCTCATATTAGTGTTAGGGTTGTTAGGGTTAGGGTTGTTAGGGTTAGGGTTATTGGTGTTAGGGTTAGGGTTTTAGGGTTAGGGTTGGGGTATTAGGGTTAGGGTATTAGGGTTAGGGTTCATGTTAGGGTTAGGGTTTGGGTTAGGCTTAAGGTTATTAGGGTAAGGGTTAGGGTAATAGGGTTAGGGTTTTTAGGGTTAGGGTTCGTGTTGGGGTTAGGGTTATGGTTTGTATTAGGGTTAGGGTTGTTAGGGTTACGGTATTAGGGTTAGGGTTCAAATTAGGTTAGGGTTCATATTAGGGTTAGGGTATTAGGGTTAGGGTTAGGGTATAAGGGTTAGGGTATTAGGGTTAGGGTTATGGATATGTTATTAGGGTTAGGGTTTTAGAGTTTTAGGGTTAGGGTTATTAGGGTTAGGGTTAGGGGTAGGGGTAGGGTTACAGTATTAGGGTTAGGGTTTTAGGGTTAGTGTTAGGGTTTTAGGTTTAGGGTTAGGGTTTTAGGGTTAGGGTATTAAGTTTAGGGTTATTAGGGTTAGGGTTCGAATAAGGGTTAGGGTTCGTATTAGGGTTAGGTTTATGGTATTAGGGTTAGGATATTAGGGTTAGGGTTATGGTATTAGGGTTAGGGTTAGGGGTAGGGTATTAGGGTTAGGGTTTTAGGGTAATTGTTAGGTTTAGGGTTTTAGGTTTAGGGTTAGGGTATTAGGGTTAGGGTTTTAGGGTTAGGGTTAGTATTAGGGTTCGTATTAGGGTTAGGGTTTTAGGGTTAGGGTTATGGGTTAGGGTTAGTAGTGTTAGGGTTAGTGTTCATATTAGGGTTAGGGTTTAAGGGTTAGGGTTTGGGGTGAGGGCTAGGGTTAGTGTTCATATTAGGGTTAGGATTAGGATTCGTATTGGTATTAGGATAAGGTTTCGTATTAGGGTTAGGGTTCGTGTTAGGGTTAGAGTTAGGGGTTAAGGTTAGGGGTTCTGGTTAGGGGTTATGGTTAGGGGGTTAGGGTATTATTGTTAGTGTTAGGATTTTAGGGTTTTAGGGTTATGGTTAGGGCTCGTATTAGGGTTAGAGTTGTTAGGTTTGTTAGGGCTAGGGTTATTAGTGTTAGGGTTAGGGTTAGGGTTTTAGGGTTAGGGTTGGGGTATTAGGGTTAGGGTTCATGTTAGGGTTAGGGTTTGGGTTAGGGTTAAGGTTATTAGGGTTAGGGTAATAGGGTTAGGGTTTTTAGGGTTAGGGTATTAGGGTTAGGGTTATGGTATTAGTGTTAGGGTTCGCATTAGGGTTAGGGTTTTAGGGTGAGGGTTAGGGTTCGTATTAGGGTTAGGGTTTGTATTAGGGTTAGGGTATTAGGGTTAGTATATTAGGGTTAGGGTTAGGGTTTGTATTAGGTTTTAGGGTTAGAGTTATGGTAAGGGTTAGGCGTTAGGGTTAGTGGTTAGGGTTAGGGTTCAGGTTCTGGTTCGGGTTAGGGTTAGGATTCGTATTAGGATAAGGATTTGTATTCATATTCATATTAGGATTAGGATTCATATTAGGTTTAGGGTCAGGGTTCGTGTTAGTGTTAGGGTTAGGATTAGGGGTTAGGGATAGGGTTAGGGGTAAGGGGTTAGTGTTAGGGTTAGGGGGTTAGTTTATTAGGGTTAGGGTTTTAGGGTTAGGGTTTTAGGGTTAGGGTTCGTGTTAGGGTTAGGGTTATGGTTAGGGTTCGTATTAGGGTTAGGGTTGTTAGGGTTAGGGTATTACGGTTAGGGTATTAAGGAAAGGGTTAGGTTTCTTAGGGTTAGGGTTAATTTTAGGGTTAGGGTTCGTATAAGGGTTTGGGTATTAGGGTTAGGGTTAGGGCATTAGGTTTAGGGTATTAGGGTTAGGGTTAGGGGATTAGGGTTAGGGTATTAGGGTTAGGGTTAGGGTTTTAGGGTTAGGGTTAGGGTTTTTGTTTTAGCGTTAGGGGTGACGGAAAGGGGTTAGGGTATGGTTTGGGTTAGGGTTAGGATTCGTATTAGGATTAGGATTAGGATTCGTATTGGTATTAGGAAAAGGATTCGTATTAGGGTAAGGGTTCGTGTTAGGGTTAGAGTTAGGGGTTAGGGTTAGGGGTTCTGGTTAGGGGTTATGGTTAGGGGGTTATTGTTAGTGTTAGGGTTTTAGGATTTTAGGGTTATGGTTAGGGCTCATATTAGTGTTAGGGTTGTTAGGGTTAGGGTTGTTAGGGTTAGGGTTATTGGTGTTAGGGTTAGGGTTTTAGGGTTAGGGTTGGGGTATTAGGGTTAGGGTATTAGGGTTAGGGTTCATGTTAGGGTTAGGGTTTGGGTTAGGCTTAAGGTTATTAGGGTAAGGGTTAGGGTAATAGGGTTAGGGTTTTTAGGGTTAGGGTTCGTGTTGGGGTTAGGGTTATGGTTTGTATTAGGGTTAGGGTTGTTAGGGTTACGGTATTAGGGTTAGGGTTCAAATTAGGTTAGGGTTCATATTAGGGTTAGGGTATTAGGGTTAGGGTTAGGGTATAAGGGTTAGGGTATTAGGGTTAGGGTTATGGATATGTTATTAGGGTTAGGGTTTTAGAGTTTTAGGGTTAGGGTTATTAGGGTTAGGGTTAGGGGTAGGGGTAGGGTTACAGTATTAGGGTTAGGGTTTTAGGGTTAGTGTTAGGGTTTTAGGTTTAGGGTTAGGGTTTTAGGGTTAGGGTATTAAGTTTAGGGTTATTAGGGTTAGGGTTCGAATAAGGGTTAGGGTTCGTATTAGGGTTAGGTTTATGGTATTAGGGTTAGGATATTAGGGTTAGGGTTATGGTATTAGGGTTAGGGTTAGGGGTAGGGTATTAGGGTTAGGGTTTTAGGGTAATTGTTAGGTTTAGGGTTTTAGGTTTAGGGTTAGGGTATTAGGGTTAGGGTTTTAGGGTTAGGGTTAGTATTAGGGTTCGTATTAGGGTTAGGGTTTTAGGGTTAGGGTTATGGGTTAGGGTTAGTAGTGTTAGGGTTAGTGTTCATATTAGGGTTAGGGTTTAAGGGTTAGGGTTTGGGGTGAGGGCTAGGGTTAGTGTTCATATTAGGGTTAGGATTAGGATTCGTATTGGTATTAGGATAAGGTTTCGTATTAGGGTTAGGGTTCGTGTTAGGGTTAGAGTTAGGGGTTAAGGTTAGGGGTTCTGGTTAGGGGTTATGGTTAGGGGGTTAGGGTATTATTGTTAGTGTTAGGATTTTAGGGTTTTAGGGTTATGGTTAGGGCTCGTATTAGGGTTAGAGTTGTTAGGTTTGTTAGGGCTAGGGTTATTAGTGTTAGGGTTAGGGTTAGGGTTTTAGGGTTAGGGTTGGGGTATTAGGGTTAGGGTTCATGTTAGGGTTAGGGTTTGGGTTAGGGTTAAGGTTATTAGGGTTAGGGTAATAGGGTTAGGGTTTTTAGGGTTAGGGTATTAGGGTTAGGGTTATGGTATTAGTGTTAGGGTTCGCATTAGGGTTAGGGTTTTAGGGTGAGGGTTAGGGTTCGTATTAGGGTTAGGGTTTGTATTAGGGTTAGGGTATTAGGGTTAGTATATTAGGGTTAGGGTTAGGGTTTGTATTAGGTTTTAGGGTTAGAGTTATGGTAAGGGTTAGGCGTTAGGGTTAGTGGTTAGGGTTAGGGTTCAGGTTCTGGTTCGGGTTAGGGTTAGGATTCGTATTAGGATAAGGATTTGTATTCATATTCATATTAGGATTAGGATTCATATTAGGTTTAGGGTCAGGGTTCGTGTTAGTGTTAGGGTTAGGATTAGGGGTTAGGGATAGGGTTAGGGGTAAGGGGTTAGTGTTAGGGTTAGGGGGTTAGTTTATTAGGGTTAGGGTTTTAGGGTTAGGGTTTTAGGGTTAGGGTTCGTGTTAGGGTTAGGGTTATGGTTAGGGTTCGTATTAGGGTTAGGGTTGTTAGGGTTAGGGTATTACGGTTAGGGTATTAAGGAAAGGGTTAGGTTTCTTAGGGTTAGGGTTAATTTTAGGGTTAGGGTTCGTATAAGGGTTTGGGTATTAGGGTTAGGGTTAGGGCATTAGGTTTAGGGTATTAGGGTTAGGGTTAGGGGATTAGGGTTAGGGTATTAGGGTTAGGGTTAGGGTTTTAGGGTTAGGGTTAGGGTTTTTGTTTTAGCGTTAGGGGTGACGGAAAGGGGTTAGGGTATGGTTTGGGTTAGGGTTAGGATTCGTATTAGGATTAGGATTAGGATTCGTATTGGTATTAGGAAAAGGATTCGTATTAGGGTAAGGGTTCGTGTTAGGGTTAGAGTTAGGGGTTAGGGTTAGGGGTTCTGGTTAGGGGTTATGGTTAGGGGGTTATTGTTAGTGTTAGGGTTTTAGGATTTTAGGGTTATGGTTAGGGCTCATATTAGTGTTAGGGTTGTTAGGGTTAGGGTTGTTAGGGTTAGGGTTATTGGTGTTAGGGTTAGGGTTTTAGGGTTAGGGTTGGGGTATTAGGGTTAGGGTATTAGGGTTAGGGTTCATGTTAGGGTTAGGGTTTGGGTTAGGCTTAAGGTTATTAGGGTAAGGGTTAGGGTAATAGGGTTAGGGTTTTTAGGGTTAGGGTTCGTGTTGGGGTTAGGGTTATGGTTTGTATTAGGGTTAGGGTTGTTAGGGTTACGGTATTAGGGTTAGGGTTCAAATTAGGTTAGGGTTCATATTAGGGTTAGGGTATTAGGGTTAGGGTTAGGGTATAAGGGTTAGGGTATTAGGGTTAGGGTTATGGATATGTTATTAGGGTTAGGGTTTTAGAGTTTTAGGGTTAGGGTTATTAGGGTTAGGGTTAGGGGTAGGGGTAGGGTTACAGTATTAGGGTTAGGGTTTTAGGGTTAGTGTTAGGGTTTTAGGTTTAGGGTTAGGGTTTTAGGGTTAGGGTATTAAGTTTAGGGTTATTAGGGTTAGGGTTCGAATAAGGGTTAGGGTTCGTATTAGGGTTAGGTTTATGGTATTAGGGTTAGGATATTAGGGTTAGGGTTATGGTATTAGGGTTAGGGTTAGGGGTAGGGTATTAGGGTTAGGGTTTTAGGGTAATTGTTAGGTTTAGGGTTTTAGGTTTAGGGTTAAGGTTTTAGGGTTAGGGTTTTAGGGTTAGTGTTAGGGTTAGGGTTTTAGGGTTAGCGTTAGTGTTAGGGTTTTATGTTTAGGGTTAGGGTTCGTGTTAGGGTTAGGGTAATTACGGTTAAGGTTAGGGTTAGAATATTAGGGTTAGGGTTAAGGTAATTAGGGATATTAGGTTTACGGTTAGGGTTATTAGGGTTAGGGTTATTAGGGTTAGGGTTAGGGTATTAGGGTTAGGGTATAAGGGTTAGGGTTATTAGTGTTAGTGTTAGGGTTACTGGTTAGGGTTCGGATTAGAGTTAGGGTTAGGGTATTAGGATTAGGGTTTTAGGGTTAGGGTTAGGGTTCGTATTAGGTTTTTGTGTTAGGGTTAGGGCTATGGTTAGGGTTCGTATTAGGGTTAGTATTAGGGTTAGGGTTAGGGTTAGGGGTTAGGGTTATTAGTGTTAGGGTTAGTGTTCATATTAGGGTTAGGGTTTGGGTTTTAGGGTTAGGGTTTGGATTAGGGGTTAGGGTTCGGGTTCGGATAAGGGTTAGAATTCGTATTAGGATTAGGATTCGTATTCGTATTAGGATTCGTATTAGCGTTAGGGTTCATGTTAGGGTTAAAGGTAGGGGTTAGGGTTAGGGGTTATGGTTAGGGGTTAGGGTTAGGGGGTTAGGGTATTAGTGTTAGGGTTACGGTTTTAGGGTTAGGGTTCATATTAGGGTTAGGGTTGTTAGGGTTAGGGTTATTGGTGTTAGGGTTAGGGGTTAGGGTTTTAGGGTTAGGATTAGGGTTAGGGTATTAGGGTTAGAGTATTAGGGTTAGGTTATTAGGGTTAGTGTTAGGGTTAGGGTTCGTATTAGGGTTAGGGTTAAGGTTTGGGTTAGGGTTTGTATTAGGGTTAGGATAAGGGTATTAGGGTTAGGGTATTACGGATAGGTTATTAGGGTTTGGGTAAGGGTATTAGGGTTAGAGTTAATGTATTAGAGTTAGGGTTAGGGTTTTAGGGTTATAGGGTTAGGGTATTAGGGTTAGGGTTATTAGGGTTAGGGCTAGGGTTTTAGTGTTAGGGTTAGGGGTTAGGGTAATTAGTGTTAGAGTTAGTGTTCATATTAGGGTTAGGGTTTGGGTTTTAGGGTTAGGGTTTAGGTTAGGGGTTAGGGTTCGGGTTCGGATTAGGGTTAGGGTTTGTTTTAGGATTAGGATTTGTATTCGTATTAGGATTCATATTAGCGTTAGGGTTAGGGTTCATGTTAGGGTTAGAGGTAGGGGTTAGGGTTACGGGTTAGGGGTTAGGGTTAGGGGTTATGGTTAGGGGTTAGGGTTAGGGGTTTAGGGTATTAGTGTTAGGGTTAGGGTTTTAGGGTTAGGGTTCATATTAGGGTTAGGGTTGTTAGGGTTAGGGTTATTGGTGTTAGGGATAGGGGTTAGGGTTTTAGGGTTAGGATTAGGGTTAGGGTATTAAGGTTAGGGTATTAGGTTTAGGTTATTAGGGTTAGTGTTAGGGTTAGGGTTCGTATTAGGGTTATGGTTAAGGTTTGGGTTAGGGTTTGTATTAGGGTTAGGATAAGGGTATTAGGGTTAGGTATAGGGTATTAGGGTTAGGTTATTAGGGTTAGGGTTAGGGTTTTAGGGTTAGGGTTCATGTTAGGGTTAGGTTTCGGGTTAGGGCTTTTAGGGTTAGGGTTAGGGTATTAGGGTTAGGGTTATTAGGGTTCAGGTTAGGGGAGGGGTTAGGTTTAGGGGTATGGGTAGGGTTAGGGTAAGGGTATCAGGGTTAGGTTTATTGTTTTAGGGTTAGTGTTAGGGTTAGGGTTTTAGGGTTAGAGTTAAGGTTAGGGTTAAGGTTAGGGTTAGGTTGTTAGGGTTAGGGTTTTAGGGTTAGGGTTCATGTTAGGGTTAGGTTTCGGATTAGGGTTTTTAGGGTTAGGGTTAGGGTATTAGGGTTAGGTTATTAGGGTTAGGGTTAGGTTATTAGGGTTAGGGTGCGCATTAGGGTTAGGGTTTTAGGGTTAGGGTTAGATTTCGTATTAGGGTTAGGGGTTTGGGTTAGGGTTATGGTTCGCATTAGGGTTAGGGTTAGGATTAGGGAATTAGGGTTAGGGTTATTAGGGTTAGAGTTAGGGTATTAGGGTTAGGGTAAGGGTTGGGGTTAGGTTTTTAGGGTTAGGGTTCGCATTAGGGTTAGGGGTTAAGGTTAGTTAGGATTAGGGTTCATAATATGGTTTGGGTTTAGGGTTAGGGTTAGAGGTTAGTGCTAGGGTTTTAGGGTTAGGGTTTTAGGTTTAAGGTTAGGGTTCATGTTAGGGTTCGTGTTAGGGTTATGGTATTAGGGTTAGGGTTAGGGGATTAGGGTTAGGATATTAGGGTTAGGGTATTAGAGTTATTGTTAGGGTATTAGGGATAGGGTTAGGGTTAGGGTTCACATTAGGTTTAGTGTTAGGATTAGGGTATAAGGGTTAGGGTTAGGGATACTAAGGTTAGGGTTAGGTAATTAGGGTTAGGGTAAGGGTTGGGGTTGGAGTAAGCGTTAGAGTTTTAGGGTTAGGGTTCATGTTGGGGTTAGGGTTATGGTTAGGGTTCGTGTTAGGGTTGTTAGGGTTAGGGTATTAGAGTTAGTGTTAGGGTATTAGGGATAGGGTTGGGGTTATGGTTCGCATTAGGTTTAGTGTTAGGATTAGGTTAAAAGGGTTAGGGTTAGGGATACTAAGGTTAGGGTTAGGGAATTAGGGTTAGGGTAAGGGTTAGGGTTGGGGTAAGGGTTAGAGTTTTAGGTTTAGGGTTCGTGTTGGGGTTAGTGTTATGGTTAGGGTTCGTATTAGGGTTAGGGTTGTTAGGTTTAGGGTATTAGGGTTAGGGTTCAAATTAGGTTAGGGTTAGGGTTCGTATTAGGGTTAGGGTATTAGGGTTAGGGTATTAGGGTTAAGGTTATGGATATGTTATTAGGGTTAGGGTTTTAGGGTTAGTGTTAGGGTTTTACGTTTAGGGTTAGGGTTTTAGGGTTAGGGTATTAAGTTTAGGGTTATTAGGGTTAGGGTTCGAATAAGGGTTAGGGTTCGTATTAGGGTTAGGTTTATGGTATTAGGGTTAGGGTATTAGGGTTAGGGTTATTGTATTAGGGTTAGGGGTAGTGTTAGGGTTTTATGGTTAGGGTTAGGGTTCGTGTTAGGGTTAGGGTAATTACGGTTAGGGTTAGAATATTAGGGTTAGGGTTATGGTAATTAGGGATATTAGGGTTATGGTTAGGGTTATTAGGATAAGGGTTAGGGTATTAGAGTTAGTTTTAGGGATAGGGTATTGGGGTTAGGGTATTAGGGTTAGGGTTATTAGTGTTAGGGTAAGTGGTTTGGGTTCGGATTAGAGTTAGGGTTAGGGTATTAGGGTTAGGGTTTTACGGTAAGTGTTAGGTTTAGGGTTTTGGGTTTACGGTTAATGTTTTAGGGTTAGGGTTTTAGGGTTAGGGTTAGCGTTAGTGTTAGGGTTTTATGGTTAGGGGTAGGGTTCGTGTTAGGGTTAGGGTAATTACAGTTAGGGTTAGAATATTAGGGTTAGGGTTATGGTAATTAGGGATATTAGGGTTACGGTTAGGGTTATCAGGGTTTGGGTATTAGGGTTAGTTTTAGGGTTAGGGTATTAGGGTTAGGGTATTAGGGTTAGGGTTATTAGTGTTAGTGTTAGGGTTAGTGGTTAGGGTTCGGATTAGAGTGAGGGTTAGGGTATTAGGGTTAGGGTTTTAGGGTTAGGGTTAGTATTAGGGTTCGTATTAGGGTTAGGGTTTTAGGGTTAGGGTTATGGGTTAGGGTTAGTAGTGTTAGGGTTAGTGTTCATATTAGGGTTAGGGTTTAAGGGTTAGGGTTTGGGGTGAGGGCTAGGGTTAGTGTTCATATTAGGGTTAGGATTAGGATTCGTATTGGTATTAGGATAAGGTTTCGTATTAGGGTTAGGGTTCGTGTTAGGGTTAGAGTTAGGGGTTAAGGTTAGGGGTTCTGGTTAGGGGTTATGGTTAGGGGGTTAGGGTATTATTGTTAGTGTTAGGATTTTAGGGTTTTAGGGTTATGGTTAGGGCTCGTATTAGGGTTAGAGTTGTTAGGTTTGTTAGGGCTAGGGTTATTAGTGTTAGGGTTAGGGTTAGGGTTTTAGGGTTAGGGTTGGGGTATTAGGGTTAGGGTTCATGTTAGGGTTAGGGTTTGGGTTAGGGTTAAGGTTATTAGGGTTAGGGTAATAGGGTTAGGGTTTTTAGGGTTAGGGTATTAGGGTTAGGGTTATGGTATTAGTGTTAGGGTTCGCATTAGGGTTAGGGTTTTAGGGTGAGGGTTAGGGTTCGTATTAGGGTTAGGGTTTGTATTAGGGTTAGGGTATTAGGGTTAGTATATTAGGGTTAGGGTTAGGGTTTGTATTAGGTTTTAGGGTTAGAGTTATGGTAAGGGTTAGGCGTTAGGGTTAGTGGTTAGGGTTAGGGTTCAGGTTCTGGTTCGGGTTAGGGTTAGGATTCGTATTAGGATAAGGATTTGTATTCATATTCATATTAGGATTAGGATTCATATTAGGTTTAGGGTCAGGGTTCGTGTTAGTGTTAGGGTTAGGATTAGGGGTTAGGGATAGGGTTAGGGGTAAGGGGTTAGTGTTAGGGTTAGGGGGTTAGTTTATTAGGGTTAGGGTTTTAGGGTTAGGGTTTTAGGGTTAGGGTTCGTGTTAGGGTTAGGGTTATGGTTAGGGTTCGTATTAGGGTTAGGGTTGTTAGGGTTAGGGTATTACGGTTAGGGTATTAAGGAAAGGGTTAGGTTTCTTAGGGTTAGGGTTAATTTTAGGGTTAGGGTTCGTATAAGGGTTTGGGTATTAGGGTTAGGGTTAGGGCATTAGGTTTAGGGTATTAGGGTTAGGGTTAGGGGATTAGGGTTAGGGTATTAGGGTTAGGGTTAGGGTTTTAGGGTTAGGGTTAGGGTTTTTGTTTTAGCGTTAGGGGTGACGGAAAGGGGTTAGGGTATGGTTTGGGTTAGGGTTAGGATTCGTATTAGGATTAGGATTAGGATTCGTATTGGTATTAGGAAAAGGATTCGTATT